>NC_088243.1:8912137-8945787 GCF_036934945.1 Oncorhynchus masou masou | reverse complement strand
TGTGTAAGTGTGTGAATGTGAATGCGAGTGCGTGTACGTGTTTGTGTGTAGCAGAATGGTTTGTGGCTAAATGAGTAACGTAGACCGTGAGGAGAGAGAGGAGGCTTTAGCAGGCTGTTGTCTGCCGGCCTGTATCCCATCCACACTGGTTACAGACTGAGAAAAACTACACCAAGACCTCCACACACAGTGCCATGTCCTCTGTGCTGTCCCTGTTGGTGAGGATTAATACAATTGTGTCTATAGAGGAGGGAAAGAACGAGGGAGGAGGAAGATAGTAAAAGAGAGGGTGTAAACGATTGTAAAGGACAGAGAGGGATGAAACTATGGCCTCTGATTGAGAGAGCTCATTCATTTTCAGAGGTGAATTAGACTGGCAGCGTTTGATCAAGTCAAGCCGCTCACAGAGCAGAGTGATGGGCAGTTAATTACGAAGCCTGCGGCTTCTCTGACAGTAATCACAGGTGTCTCTGAAAGCCATTTTAGTGCTCTGTGCGTGTGCGTGTGTGTGTGTGTGTATACGTGTGTGTGTTCACGTACGTGTTTATGTTTGTGTGTGTGTGTGTGTGTGTGTGTGTGTGTGTGTGTGTGTGTGTGTGTGTGTGTGTGTGTGTGTGTGTGTGTGTGTGTGTGTGTGTGTGTATGAGAAGAGATGGGCAAGGTGATATGACATAAACTGTGTGATGTAAATTGAAAGCAGAACCCATCTCTTCCTCTATCAAAGAGGTAATTGCCTCAGAAGCATTAACGTCAGTCAACTGAACACTAATCAAGACAAACGTTTTGTCCGTCCAAGGCTACAATTTGAGTGACTTTTTAGTGTTTTAAATGTCTGGTTACCGGATCTGATTTGTTGAGACTCTCCCCAACACTTTTTCTTCCACTTTCCATCTCTCTCTGGCTTCACACCATGATGCAGTGTGTCAGGAGTGTGTGTGTGTGTGTGTGTGTGTGTGTGTGTGTGTGTGTGTGTGTGTGTGTGTGTGTGTGTGTGTGTGTGTGTGTGTGTGTGTGTGTGTGTGTGTGTGTGTGTGTGTGTGTGTGTGTGTGTGTGTGTGTGAGTCTGAGTGTGTGTGCATGCGTGCGTGTGCGTGCGTGTGTGTGTGTGTGTGTGTGTGTGCGTGCATTCCTGTCCCCAACACACACACACCAGTCCCCAACACGCACACACCAGTCCCCTACACAATCATTCCTGTACCCAACACACACACAACAGTCCCCAACATTCACACCAGACCCCAACACACACAAACCAGTCCCCTACACACACACATTGATGTCCCCAACACACATACGCCAGACCCCAACACACACAAACCAGTCCCCTACACTCACACATTGATGTCCACAACTCACATACACCAGACCCCAACACACACAAACCAGTCCCCTACACACACACATTCCTGTCGAACAACACACACACAACCAAAGCAAAGCTGTGTTTTTAGCCCAGGAAAATAATGATGATTGTAATAATTACAACACAATGAGGATCAAAAGGTTTCCTGCTGCAATCACCAAACACTCACTAATACCAAAGGACTGCTGTAATATAGTTACTATAGCAACACTCACTAATACCAGGAGACTGCTGTAATATAGTTACTATAGCAACACTCACTAATACCAGCAGACTGCTGTAATATAGTTACTACAGCAACACTCACTAATACCAGGAGACTGCTGTAATATAGTTACTACAGCAACACTCACTAATACCAGGAGACTGCTGTAATATAGTTACTATAGCAACACTCACTAATACCAGCAGACTGCTGTAATATAGTTACTATAGCAACACTCACTAATACCAGCAGACTGCTGTAATATAGTTACTATAGCAACACTCACTAATACCAGCAGACTGCTGTAATATAGTTACTATAGCAACACTCACTAATACCAGGAGACTGCTGTAATATAGTTACTACAGCAACACTCACTAATACCAGGAGACTGCTGTAATATAGTTACTACAGCAACACTCACTAATACCAGCAGACTGCTGTAATATAGTTACTACAGCAACACTCACTAATACCAGCAGACTGCTGTAATATAGTTACTACAGCAACACTCACTAATACCAGCAGACTGCTGTAATATAGTTACTATAGCAACACTCACTAATACCAGGAGACTGCTGTAATATAGGTACTATAGCAACACTCACTAATAACAGCAGACTGCTGAGAAATAGTTACTATAGCAACACTCACAAATGCCAACAGACTGCTGTAACGTAGTAACAATAGCAACACTCACTAATACCAACAGACTTCTGTAATATAGTTACTATAGCAACACTCACAATTACCAGCAGACTGCTGAGATATCGTTACTGCAGCAACCCTCACTAATACCAACAGACTGCGGAAATATAGTTATTAAAGCAACACTCACTAATACCAGCAGACTGGTGTAATATAGTTACTATAGCAACACTCACTAATATCAACAGAATGCTGTAACACAGTGACAATAGCAACACTCACTAATACCAACAGATGAGTGAATATAGTTACTATAGCAACACTCACTAATACTCCGAGACTGGTGTAATATAGCTACTATAGCAACACTCACTAATACCAGCAGACTGGCGTAATATAGTTACTATAGCAACACTCACAAATGCCAACAGACTGCTGTAACGTAGTGACAATAGCAACACTCACTAATACCAACAGACTGCTGTAATATAGTTACTATAGCAACACTCACAATTACCAGCAGACTGCTGAGATATCGTTACTGCAGCAACCCTCACTAATACCAACAGACTGCTGTAATATAGTTATTAAAGCAACACTCACTAATTCCAGCAGACTGGTGTAATATAGTTACTATAGCAACACTCACTAATATCAACAGAATGCTGTAACACAGTGACAATAGCAACACTCGCTAATACCAACAGATGAGCTAATATAGTTACTATAGCAACACTCACTAATACTCAGAGACTGGTGTAATATAGCTACTATAGCAACACTCACTAATACCAGCAGACTGGCGTAATATAGTTACTATAGCAACACTCACGAATATCAACAGACTGCTGTACTATAGTTACTAAAGCAACACTCACAATTACCAGCAGACTGCTGAGATATCGTTACTGCAGCAACCCTCACTAATACCAACAGACTGCTGTAATATAGTTATTAAAGCAACACTCACTAATACCAGCAGACTGGTGTAATATAGTTACTATAGCAACACTCACTAATATCAACAGAATGCTGTAACACAGTGCCAATAGCAACACTCACTAATACCAACAGATGAGCTAATATAGTTACTATAGCAATACTCACTAATACTCAGAGTCTGGTGTAATATAGCTACTATAGCAACACTCACTAATACCAGCAGACTGGCGTAATATAGTTACTATAGCAACACTCACTAATACCAACAGACTGCTGTAATATAGTTATTATAGCAACACTCACTAATACCAACAGACTGGTGTAATATAGTTACTATAGCAACTCTCACTAATACCAGGAGACTGCTGTAATATAGTTACTGTCGCAACACTCACTAAAACCAGCAGACTGCTGTAATATAGTTACTATAGCAACACTCACTAATACCAGCAGACTGCTGTAATATAGTTACTATAGCAACATTCACTAATACCAGCAGACTGCTGTAATATAGTTACTATAGCAACACTCACTAATACCAGCAAACTGCTGTAATAGAGTTACTATAGCAACACTCACTAATACCAGCAGACTGCTGTAATATAGTTACTATAGCAACACTCACTAATACCAGCAGACTGATGTAAGGTCGTTACTGTAGCAACACTCACTAATACCAGCAGACTGCTAATGTAGTTACTGTAGCAACACTCACTAATACCAGTAGACTGCTGTAATATAGTTACTATAGCACACTCACTAATACCAGCAGACTGCTGAGATATAGTTACTATAGCAACACTCAGAAATACTAGCAGACTGCTGTAATATAGTTACTATAGCAACACTCACTAATACCAGCAGACTGCTGTAATATAGTTACTATAGAAACACTCACTAATACCAGCAGACTGCTGTAATATAGTTACTATAGCAACACTCACAAATACCAACAGACTGCTGTAACGTAGTGACAATTGCAACACTCACTAATACCAACAGACTGCTGTAATATAGTTACTATAGCAACACTCACAATTACCAGCAGACTGCTGAGATATCGTTACTGCAGCAACACTCACTAATACCAGCAGACTGCTGAGATATAGTTACTATAGCAACACTCACTAATACCAACAGACTGCTCTAATACAGTTACTATAGCAACACTCACTAATACCAACAGACTGCTGTACTATAGTTACTATAGCAACACTCACAATTACCAGCAGACTGCTGAGATATCGTTACTGCAGCAACCCTCACTAATACCAACAGACTGCTGTAATATAGTTATTAAAGCAACACTCACTAATTCCAGCAGACTGGTGTAATATAGTTACTATAGCAACACTCACTAATATCAACAGAATGCTGTAACACAGTGACAATAGCAACACTCACTAATACCAACAGATGAGCTAATATAGTTACTATAGCAACACTCACTAATACTCAGAGACTGGTGTAATATAGCTACTATAGCAACACTCACTAATACCAGCAGACTGGCGTAATATAGTTACTATAGCAACACTCACTAATATCAACAGACTGCTGTACTATAGTTACTAAAGCAACACTCACAATTACCAGCAGACTGCTGAGATATAGTTACTGCAGCAACCCTCACTAATACCAACAGACTGCTGTAATATAGTTATTAAAGCAACACTCACTAATACCAGCAGACTGGTGTAATATAGTTACTATAGCAACACTCACTAATATCAACAGAATGCTGTAACACAGTGCCAATAGCAACACTCACTAATACCAACAGATGAGCTAATATAGTTACTATAGCAATACTCACTAATACTCAGAGTCTGGTGTAATATAGCTACTATAGCAACACTCACTAATACCAGCAGACTGGCGTAATATAGTTACTATAGCAACACTCACTAATACCAACAGACTGCTGTAATATAGTTATTATAGCAACACTCACTAATACCAACAGACTGGTGTAATATAGTTACTATAGCAACTCTCACTAATACCAGGAGACTGCTGTAATATAGTTACTGTAGCAACACTCACTAAAACCAGCAGACTGCTGTAATATAGTTACTATAGCAACACTCACAATACCAGCAGACTGCTGTAATATAGTTACTATAGCAACATTCACTAATACCAGCAGACTGCTGTAATATAGTTACTATAGCAACACTCACTAATACCAGCAAACTGCTGTAATAGAGTTACTATAGCAACACTCACTAATACCAGCAGACTGCTGTAATATAGTTACTATAGCAACACTCACTAATACCAGCAGACTGATGTAAGGTCGTTACTGTAGCAACACTCACTAATACCAGCAGACTGCTAATGTAGTTACTGTAGCAACACTCACTAATACCAGTAGACTGCTGTAATATAGTTACTATAGCACACTCACTAATACCAGCAGACTGCTGAGATATAGTTACTATAGCAACACTCAGAAATACTAGCAGACTGCTGTAATATAGTTACTATAGCAACACTCACTAATACCAGCAGACTGCTGTAATATAGTTACTATAGAAACACTCACTAATACCAGCAGACTGCTGTAATATAGTTACTATAGCAACACTCACAAATACCAACAGACTGCTGTAACGTAGTGACAATTGCAACACTCACTAATACCAACAGACTGCTGTAATATAGTTACTATAGCAACACTCACAATTACCAGCAGACTGCTGAGATATCGTTACTGCAGCAACACTCACTAATACCAGCAGACTGCTGAGATATAGTTACTATAGCAACACTCACTAATACCAACAGACTGCTCTAATACAGTTACTATAGCAACACTCACTAATACCAACAGACTGCTGTACTATAGTTACTATAGCAACACTCACAATTACCAGCAGACTGCTGAGATATCGTTACTGCAGCAACCCTCACTAATACCAACAGACTGCTGTAATATAGTTATTAAAGCAACACTCACTAATACCAGCAGACTGGTGTAATATAGTTACTATAGCAACACTCACTAATATCAACAGAATGCTGTAACACAGTGCCAATAGCAACACTCACTAATACCAACAGATGAGCTAATATAGTTACTATAGCAACACTCACTAATACTCAGAGTCTGGTGTAATATAGCTACTATAGCAACACTCACTAATACCAGCAGACTGGCGTAATATAGTTACTATAGCAACACTCACTAATACCAACAGACTGCTGTAATATAGTTATTATAGCAACACTCACTAATACCAACAGACTGGTGTAATATAGTTACTATAGCAACTCTCACTAATACCAGGAGACTGCTGTAATATAGTTACTGTCGCAACACTCACTAAAACCAGCAGACTGCTGTAATATAGTTACTATAGCAACACTCACTAATACCAGCAGACTGCTGTAATATAGTTACTATAGCAACATTCACTAATACCAGCAGACTGCTGTAATATAGTTACTATAGCAACACTCACTAATACCAGCAAACTGCTGTAATAGAGTTACTATAGCAACACTCACTAATACCAGCAGACTGCTGTAATATAGTTACTATAGCAACACTCACTAATACCAGCAGACTGATGTAATGTTGTTACTGTAGCAACACTCACTAATACCAGCAGACTGCTAATGTAGTTACTGTAGCAACACTCACTAATACCAGCAGACTGCTGCAATATAGTTACTATAGCACACTCACTAATACCAGCAGACTGCTGAGATATAGTTACTATAGCAACACTCACAAATACTAGCAGACTGCTGTAATATAGTTACTATAGCAACACTCACTAATACCAGCATTCTGCTGTAATATAGTTACTATAGAAACACTCACTAATACCAATAGACTGCTGTAATATAGTTACTATAGCAACAACCACAAATACCAACAGACTGCTGTAACGTAGTGACAATTGCAACACTCACTAATACCAACAGACTGCTGTAATATAGTTACTATAGCAACACTCACAATTACCAGCAGACTGCTGAGATATCGTTACTGCAGCAACACTCACTAATACCAGCAGACTGCTGAGATATAGTTACTATAGCAACACTCACTAATACCAACAGACTGCTCTAATACAGTTACTATAGCAACACTCACTAATACCAGCAGACTGCTGTAATATAGTTACTATAGCAACACTCACAAATACCAACAGACTGCTGTAACGTAGTGACAATAGCAACACTCACTAATACCAACAGACTGCTGTAATATAGTTACTATAGCAACACTCACAATTACCAGCAGACTGCTGAGATATCGTTACTGCAGCAACCCTCACTAATACCAACAGATTGCTGTAATATAGTTACTAAAGCAACACTCACTAATACCAACAGACTGGTGTAATATAGTTACTATAGCAACACTCACTAATATCAACAGAATGCTGTAACACAGTGACAATAGCAACACTCACTAATACCAACAGATGAGCTTATATAGTTACTATAGCAACACTCACTAATACTCAGAGACTGGTGTAAAATAGCTACTATAGCAACACTCACTAATACCAGCAGACTGGAGTAATATAGTTACTATAGCAACACTCACTAATACCAACAGACTGCTGTTATATAGTTACTATTGCATACTCACTAATACCAACAGACTGGTGTAATATAGTTACTATAGCAACACTCACTAATACCAGCAGACTGCTGTAATATAGTTGCAATAGCAACACTCACTAATACAAGCAGACTGCTGAGATATAGTTACTATAGCAACACTCACTAATACCAACAGACTGCTGTAATACAGTTACTATAGCAACACTCACTAATACCAACAGACTGCTGTAATATAGTTACTATAGCAACACTCACAAGTACCATTAGACTGCTGAGATATCGTTACTGCAACAACCCGCACTAATACCAACAGACTGCTGCAATATAGTTACTAAAGCAACACTCACTAATATCAGCAGATGAGCTAATATAGTTACTATAGCAACACTCACTAATACTCAGAGACTGGTGTAATATAGCCACTATAGCAACACTCACAAATACCAGCAGACTGCTGAGATATAGTTACTATAGCAATACTCACTAATACCAGCAGACTGCTGTAATATAGTTACTATAGCAACACTCACTAATACCAGCAGACTGCTGTAATATAGTTACTATAGCAACACTCACAAATACCAACAGACTGCTGTAACGTAGTGACAATAGCAACACTCACTAATACCAACAGACTGCTGTAATATAGTTACTATAGCAACACTCACAATTACCAGCAGACTGCTGAGATATCGTTACTGCAGCAACCCTCACTAATACCAACAGACTGCTGTAATATAGTTACTAAAGCAACACTCACTAATACCAGCAGACTGGTGTAATATAGTTACTATAGCAACACTCACTAATATCAACATAATGCTGTAACACAGTGACAATAGCAACACTGACTAATACCAACAGATGAGCTAATATAGTTACTATAGCAACACTCACTAATACTCAGAGACTGGTGTAATATAGCTACTATAGCAACACTCACTAATACCAGCAGACTGGCGTAATATAGTTACTATAGCAACACTCACTAATACCAACAGACTGCTTTAACGTAGTGACAATAGCAACACTCACTAATACCAGCAGACTGCTGAGATATAGTTACTATAGCAATACTCACTAATACCAGCAGATGAGCTAATATAGTTTCTATAGCAACACTCACTTATACTCAGAGACTGGTGTAATATAGCTACTATAGCAACACTCACAAATACCAGCAGACTGCTGTAATATAGTTACTATAGCAACACTCACTAATAACAGCAGACTGCTGAGATATAGTTACTATAGCAATACTCACTAATACCAGCAGACTGCTGTACTATAATTACTATAGCAACACTCACTAATACCAACCGAATGCTGTAACATAGTGACAATAGCAACACTCACTAATAGCAGCAGACTGCTGTAATATAGTTACTATAGCAACAATCACTAATACCAGCAGACTGCTGTAATATAGTTACTATAGCAAAATTCACAACAGAATGAGGAATCTGTCACGCCCTGGTCGAAATATATTGTGTTTGTCTTCATTTATTTTGTCAGGCCAGGGTGTGACATGGGTTTATTGTGGTGTGTTTTGTCTTGGGGTTTTGTTAGGTATTGGGTGTGTGGTTAATTGGCGGTATCTAGCATAGTCTATGGCTGTCTGGAGTGGTTCTCAATCAGAGGCAGGTGTTTATCGTTGCCTCTGATTGGGAACAATATTTAGGCAGCCATATTCTTTGAGTATTTCGTGGGTGATTGTTCCTGTCTCTGTGTTTGTGTTCACCAGATAGGCTGTATAGGTTTTCATGTTAATTCTTTGTTTTGTTCGTTATTTCATGTCTAGTTCATTTATTAAAGAACATGAATAACCACCACGCTGCATTTTGGTCCGCTTCTCCTTCGACAGACAAGAACCGTTACAGAATCAGCATAAACACTCTAGCTCCAAATGGAGATAAATGTTTTTAATGAAGCTACATATGATTACATGTTAATGAAGCTAAATGTTCTTGCATTTTTAATGAAGCCAAATATTGTTACATGTAAGTGAAGCTACATATTATTACATGTTATTGAAGTTAAATATTAATGAATGTTTATTTAAGCTGAATATTTTTCATTTGTCTTGGAGCTAGTGTATCTTTCATACACTTGATGGTGTGTTGGTTGAAGTTGCATAGAATGGCAGATGGGCATAGTTGTAACTTTTGGGCCTATTCCATTGGTTCCACTGCGCCATACAAGCTCAATTAAACATTTCAACCCAGATCTGCTTATAAATCACCCAATCCAGATATGACCAGTTGTCCTGAACTAAGGCCTCAACTGACATCAGCGTGGCCATCTACTGTCCCTCCGACTGCGAACGGCAGAAAATAAACAGATTTGTGATGACGAGTGTGGATGCAGGGATGAGTCATCTGTGTGAATCATAGACACCATGGCCCTAACGACATCATTAGGTCAGTGGAGAGAGAGAGGGTGAGGGTGGAGAGAGAGAGAGAGAGAGAGAGAGAGAGGGGGGGAGGGTGAGAGAGAGAGAGAGAGAGAGAGAGAGAGAGAGAGAGAGAGAGAGAGAGAGAGAGAGAGAGAGAGAGGGGGAGGGTGGAGAGAGAGAGAGAGAGAGAGAGAGAGAGGGGGAGGGTGGAGAGAGAGAGAGAGAGAGAGAGAGAGAGAGAGAGAGAGGGGGAGGGTGGAGAGAGAGGGAGAGAGAGAGAGAGAGAGGGGGGGGGGAGGAGAGAGAGAGAGAGAGGGGGAGGGGGGAGAGAGAGGGGGAGGGTGGAGAGAGAGAGAGAGAGAGAGAGAGAGAGAGGGAGAGGAGAGAAAGAGGGGGATGATGGAGGGAGGCAGAGAAGGTGCTATCGGTGCCACCCTATCAGTGCCACCACTCTGTCCCCAGCCTAGCTACACTGATAGAGAGAGAGAGAGAGGGGGGAGGGTACCAACTTCAATAATTAAATGTGACTTTTTTGACATAATATAATGAGATCATATTGCAAGCACATATACAGTACTATATATTTGTATACATGTCAACACATGAAGGTTTGCACACAGGAATGCACACTCAGTGAAGCCTTTGACATTATTGACCATAACATGTTGTTGAGAAAACATGCTTTATGGTTTTATAACCTCGTACATATTGTGGATTGAAAGCATGATATCTGTCTAATTGAACTCAGGGGATTTTCTTTAATGGAAACTTCTCTAATGTCAAACATGTTAGGTGTGGTGAACCGCAGGGCAGATCTCTTGGTCCTCTACTCTTTTACCAATGAGCTGTGACTGGTCTTAAACAAGCATGTGTGTCCATGCATGATGATTATTCAACCATATACGCATCAGCAACCACAGCTAATGAAGTCACTGAAACCCTGAACAAAGAGTTGCAGTCTGTTTTGGAATGGGTGCCAGTAATAAACTTGTCCTGAACATCTATAAAACTAAGAGCATTGTATTTGGTACAAATCATAACAAACATTTGTGTTGAAAATTCCAAATTGTTTGTGAACTTACACACAGCTCTGACACACACACTTACCCCACCAGACATGCCACCAGGGATCTTTTCACATCTCCAAATTCAGAAAGAAATCAAGAAAGTGTACAGTCCTATATAGAGCCATTATTGCATGGAACTTCCTTCCATCTCATATAGCTCAAATGAACAGCAAACCGGGTTTCAAAAAACAGATAAAGCAACACCTCACGGCACAATGCCACTCTCCTATTTGACCTAGCTTGTTTGCATGTATTGATATGTAGGCTATATGGGCCAATTTTTTTATTTATGTAGTTTTGTCCTTAAACTGTTTTTGTCATTTAATGTTCTTTATTATTTCAAGTGTCATTTTTTTTGTTTAGACACCAGGAAGAGTTGCTGCTGCTTTCACAACAGCTAATGGGGATCCTAATAAAACACCAAAAATACCAATACATGTCCAAATGCAAACACAAAGCACACACTCCTCTCAAACACCAAGAAGATGTTCATCATGTTTCCCCTTCCACTTTGTTTCTCCCATCTAAATCGGTCATGTATTGTACCTTTGCCATGTCTTTAGTGAAAGTCTTCCAGCCTGGGGAACAAATACAGGAGTGATAGAAGTCTCATCCCCATTGTCAAGGCTTCTGTTAGGTGTTTTTACAGTGCTCCCCAACCCCTCCAGCTGCTCACTGTGCTTCACCATTTACCCAGAATCCCTGGACTGTTAGCTCTGCCTCTACAGTCTCTGTCTCTCTACTCTACTCTACCTCTCCATCTCTCGCTTCCTCAGCTCCGCTTCTCCTGTCTCTGTCTCTCTACTCTACCTCTCCATCTCTCGCTCCCTCAGCTCTACCTCTGTTGGTCTCTCTCTTTGTCTCTCTCATGTTTTCTATTACATTCAAAGGGCTGAATTTGGCATGAGAAAAAGATGTTTACATTGCCAAAGCAAGTCAAATAGATATTAAACACAAGTTTATACCCTTCTCTCTGTTTCTCTCTCTCTCTCTGTTATACCTCTGTCTCTGTCTGTCTGTCTGTCTGTCTGTCTGTCTGTCTGTCTGTCTGTCTGTCTGTCTGTCTGTCTCTCTCTCTCTCTCTCTCTCTCTCTCTGTCTCTCAGTTATAGCTATCTCTATGTCTCTGATCCAAGTTTCAAGTTTCAGTTTCCAGTTTTAATGTCACATGCACAAGTACAGTGAATAATCAGAATTAATGCTTCCCTAAAAATAACAGGGTAGAACAAAAACACATTAAGAAATACAAATATGAAATAAGAAGAACACAAGAAAGTAAGAAGCTACAGTATATACAGGGTCATTTCAAATAGTATTTTTACAATATGCTGTCACGACATCAGCCAAAGTCGGTTCCTCTCCTTGTTTGGGCGGCGTTCGGCGGTCAACGTCACGGTCTTCTAGCCATCGCTGATCTACCTTTAATTTTCCATTTATTTTGTCTTGTTTTCCCACACACCCGGTTTACATTTCCCTCATTACGTGTATTTAACCCTCTGTTCCCCCCATGTCTGTGCGTGAAATTGTTACATATGCAGGGATACTGGAGTGATAGAGGTAGACATCTATAGGGGTAAGGTGACTAGGCATCAGGATATTCGATGCATTCAGAAAGTATTCATACACATTGACTTTTTCCACATTTTGTTACTTTATAGCCTAATTCTAAAATGCATTAAATTAACTGTTTTCCTCATCAATCTATACATAATAACCTATAATGACGAAGCAAAAACAGGCTTTTAGATTTTTTTGCAAATGTAAAAAAAAATAAAAATGAAATACCCTTTTTACATAAGTATATACTTTACTATGAGACTTGAAATTGAGCTCAGCATCCTGTTTCCATTGATAATCCTTGTTTTTTCTACAACTTGATTGGAGTCCACCTAAAGTCAATTCAGTTGATTGGACATGATTTGGAAAGGCACACACCTGTCTATATAAGGTCTCAGTAGGTCTAAGGAGTTGTCCATAGAGCTCCAAGACAGGATTGTGTGAAGGCACAGACCTGGGGAAGTGTACCAAAAAATGTCTGCATCAAAATGTCTGCGGCAAAACTGAGCAATTGGGGAAGACGTGCTTTGGTCAGGGAGGTGAACAAGAACCCAATGGTCACTCTGACAGAGCTAGATAGTTCCTCTGTGGAGATGGGAAAGCCTTCCAGAAAGACAACTGTCTCTGCGACACTCCACCAGTCAGGCCTTTATGGTAAAGTGGCCAGACAGAAGCCACTTCTCAGTAAAAGTTACATCACAGCCCACTTGGAATTGCCAAAAGGCACCTAAAGGTCTCATACCATGAGAAACAAGATTCTCTGGTTTGATGAAACCAATATTGAACACTTTGATCTGCATGCCAAGCATCACGTCTGGAGTAAACCTGGCACCATCCCTATGATGAAGCTGTGGGCATGTTGTGGGCATGTTTTTCAGTGGCAGATACTGTGATCGAGGTAAAGATGAACAGGGCAAAGTAGAGAGAGATTATTGATGAAAACCTGCTCCAGAGCGCTCAGGACCTCAGACTGTGGCAAAGGTTCACCTTCCAACAGGACAACAACCCTAAGCACACAGTCATAACAACACAGGAATGGCTTTGGGACAAGATTCTGATTGTCCTTGTGTGGCCCAGCTAGAGCCTGGACTTGAACCCGATCTGACATCTCTGGAGAGACCTGAAAATAGCTGTGAAAAAATATCAATGGAATAGCTGTGAAAAAAATAACAATGTAATCCATTGTAGAATAAGACTGTAATGTAACACAATGTGGATACAGTCAAGGGGTCTGAATGCACTGTAAGATAATCAGCAGCATAAATTATTATTGTATGCAAGTGTGTAAAATCAGTAGAAATGGGTGTGCATGACATGTGTGTGTTGTAATGTCAATGTGTGTATATGTAAAGTCCTGTGAGTGTGCATAGAGACAGTGCAAAAACAAAAGGGTGAACTCAGATAGTCAGACGTGATGCACCGGTATCGCTTGACGTGCAGAAGCAGAGAGAACCGTCTATGGCTTTGGGTGGCTGGAGTCTTTAACGATTTCCCGGGAACTTCCTCTCACACCACCTAATATACACTGAGTATACAAAACATATCTTTCCGTGACATAGACTGACCAGGTGAATCCAGGTGAAAGAAATTATCCTTTATTGGTTGCACCTGTTAAAACCTCTTTAATCAGTTTAGGTGATGGAGAGGAGACAGGATTTCTAAGCTGTGAGACATTTTCGACATGGACTGTGCATGTACGTATTCAGAGGGTGAAGGGGCATGACAAAGTGCCTTTGAACAGGGTATGGTACTAGGTGCCAGGTGCACCGGTTTTGTCAAGAACTGCATGATGCTGGGTTTTTCATGCTCAACTGTTTCCTGTGAGTATCGAGAATGGTCCACCACCCAAAGGACATACAGCCAATTTAACACATCTGTGGGAAGCATTGGAGTCAACATGGGCCAGCATCCCTGTGGAACGCTTTCGACACCTTGTAGAGTCCATGCTCTGACAAATTGAGGCTATTCTGAGGGCACAAGGGGGTGCAACTCAATAATAGGAAGGTCTTCCTAATGTTTTGTACACTCGGTGTAGAGGTCCTGAAATGGCAGGGAGCTCTGCCCCTGTGATGTACTGGGCTGTCCGTACCGCCCTCTGTAGCACCATGTGATCGAGGGCAGTGCTGTTGCCGTATCAAGCAGTGATGCAGCCAGTCTCATTGGTGTAGCTGTAGGACGTTTTGAGTATTTGAGGGCCTCATGCCCAAACCGTTTCAACCTCCTGAGGATGAAGAGGTGCTGTCGCGCATTCTTCACGACTGTGCACACGTGAGTGGACCATTTTAAGTCCTTTAGCGATGAGGACACCGAGGAAGCTTGAAGCTCTCGACCCGCTCCACTACAGCCTCGACAATGTGGATTGGGGGCGTGCTCGCCCCCCATTTCCTGTAGTCCACGATCAGCTCCTTTGTCTTGTTGACATTGAGGGAGAGGTTGTTGTTCTAGCACCACACTGCCAGGTCACTGAGCTCCTGTCTCATCGTCGCCTGTAGTCAGGCTTACCACCGTTGTGTATTCAGCAAACCTGATGATGGTGTTGGTTGCAGTCGTGGTTGAACAGGGATTACAGGAGGGAAAAAAGCACAGACAACCTTAGGGCTTGAGGGTCAGCGTGGCCCATCAGGAAGTCCAGGATCCACTTGCATAGGGAGGTGTTCAGTCCCAGGGTCCTGAGCTTGGAGGGGACAATGGTGTTGAACGTTGAGCTGTAGTCAATGAACAGCATTCTCACGTAGGTATTCCTCTTATCTAGGTGGGTGAGGGCAGTGTGGAGGGCAGTGTGGAGGGCATTTGAGATTACATTGTCTATGGATCTGTTGAAGCGGTACGCATATTGGAGAGGGTCCAGAGTGTCTGGAATGATAGAATTGATAGGTGCCACAACCAGCCTCTCAAAGCACTTAATGATTACAGCTGTGAGTGCTATCGGGCGGTAGTCATTGTGGCATGAATCATTAGAGTTCTTGGGAACAGCAATGCTGATTGTCATCTAAAAACATATGAGTATTATAGGCTGTGACAAGGAAAAACGTCACTCCCTGAGCTTAGAGATCCTTATTTTTTCTCTATGTTTGGTTAGGTCATGGTGTGACTCTATTTCTTTGTTGTTTTTGCCTAGTGTGGTTCCCAACCATAGGCAGCTGATCATATATACATTGTGATTTTCCGTTTGGGTTTTGTGGGGAGTTGTTTTCCGTTTAGTATCTGTACCTGACGGAACTGTTCACTTTCGTATTCGTTATTTTTGTTTGAGTGATTCTTGACAATAAAGATCATGAACACTTTCCCCGCTGCGCTTTGGTCCACTCTTCCTTACGAGGACGAGCGTTACAAAAGGAGAGGTTGAACATTACTGTGAATATTCTGAGAACACGCCCTGGAATACCGTCCGGCCCCGCGGCCTTGTGACTGTTGACCTGATTAAAGACCTTACTCACGTCGGCCTCTGAGAGCGTGATCACCCAGTCTTCTGGGCCCGTGGGGGGCCCTCTTTGTCTCTCAGCTCAACCTCTCCATCTGTCTGTCTCTCTGTTCCACCTCTCTGTGTCTCTCTCAGCTCTATTGCTCTTCTTTCTCTATCTCTTCTCTAGCTTTTCTCTCTATCCCCTCTATCCCTTCTCGCTCTTCTCTCTATCCCTCTATCCCTTCTCGCTCTTCTCTCTATCCCTCTATCCCTTCTCACTCTTCTCTCTCTCTTCTCCCTATCCCTCTCAATCTCCATCTCTCTATCCCTTCTCTCTCTTCTCTCTATCCCTTCTCTCTACTCTATATCCCTCTCTCTCTATTTCTCTTCTCTCTCTTTTCTCTCCATCACTTGATCCCCTCTCTCTCTCTCTTCTCACTCTCTTCTCTCTATCCCTTCTCTCTATCCATCTCTCTTCTCTCTCATCACTCTCTAACTTAGAACTAAGACATTTGTCATCTAGCATCTGCTGTCTTCTCAAATGCCTTGAGGAAACTGGGTGAAATACAATGGAACACATTTGTTCAAATCACCTGATACACTAGTGTGTATTATCAGTGTGCTTTGAAGCACACTACCAATTCATAGCGAGATAATATTGACTTTGGAACATTTGGTTGATCTGATTGTGAAAATAATCATTGATGATTCATAATGATGTAATAAGCAAGTTTAACATTATCAGGTAATTTCTACAATCAATAAATCATTAGTCAGCAAATGCAGTGCAAATACATAATTGACACAAATTCAAGCCAGTGGTCTCTCCTCTCCAGAGGCGTCAGTTGGGTTTAAGATCAAGAGCAACAATTTAAAGGATAAAAAAAAGAGAGACTAAAATCTTTCCAATCCCGATTAAAATGCAACGTCTGTTTAGGGTTGTGGATATGGTTGGCGTTACGACCATGGGGAGCATCACTCGGAGAGCAGCTGCGTTGTGGATATGGTTGGCGTTACGACCATGGGGAGCATCACTCGGAGAGCAGCTGCGTTGTGGATATGGTTGGCGTTACGACCATGGGGAGCATCACTCGGAGAGCAGCTGCGTTGTGGATATGGTTGGCGTTACGACCATGGGGAGCATCACTCGGAGAGCAGCTGCGTTGTGGATATGGTTGGCGTTACGACCATGGGGAGCATCACTCGGAGAGCAGCTGCGTTGTGGATATGGTTGGCGTTACGACCATGGGGAGCATCACTCGGAGAGCAGCTGCGTTGTGGATATGGTTGGCGTTACGACCATGGGGAGCATCACTCGGAGAGCAGCTGCGTTGTGGATATGGTTGGCGTTACGACCATGGGGAGCATCACTCGGAGAGCAGCTGCGTTGTGGATATGGTTGGCGTTACGACCATGGGGAGCATCACTCGGAGAGCAGCTGCGTTGTGGATATGGTTGGCGTTACGACCATGGGGAGCATCACTCGGAGAGCAGCTGCGTTGTGGATATGGTTGGCGTTACGACCATGGGGAGCATCACTCGGAGAGCAGCTGCCAGCCTGCATGCCTTTTTTAGTCATAATTAGAAAGAATAGAGCAGACAGTGGCATTTGCTCTACCATTCAGCTGTTTAGGCAGTGCACCAGTGCACCAGTTGCTTTGAATGTGATGTTGGCATTTGAACATGGTCTTGTAAGCCTTGTTGTAATCTGATAGCCAGGAGGTAATTTAATTGGGAATTGTTATTGCTATTAAAATGTAGGTTGTGATAGCTGTAGGCCTAATTGTTATTTTGATTAATTTCCTTTGTCACCCAGTGAAATTTTGGTTTCATTTAGGCCTATTGGTATGAAAATAAGCACAACTGGGCAACTTGCTAATTAGAGCGTTTTGTTTTCGGCTTCAACGACAATAACAATTATAGGCCTTAACAAATGTACATTTTCATGCAGTAACAGAATGATACTTGAGATAATGCAAATAATGAATGATTATTTAGTTATTTAGTTGGTTATTTAGCTAACTTTTTTGAACTTCTCGCTGTAAGTCTACCTCATCGTCATCATCTTCATCATCATCATCATCATCATCATCGTCCTCTGCCTGCATCCCCAATGCCCTCCCTGTAGGCTACCTGCCTCTGGTATAATGCATTTAAAGCTGGGTGTGTATGTTAATGATGGTGGATTGATTGATTGATTTCCAAGTATCTCCATCAGTCTTGGTGGTCCATCTTCCTGAGTGAAAATGACAATGTCTAACAGATCAATCTTGCTGGCAAAATGGAATTAAATATTTTGCTTAGTTATTTAGTGTGGATGTAAGGATGTTTTTTTTTTATTTGATTATTATTGTGTTGCTTATCTGGGTGTTAATGATGTGTCTGCAACCTGTCATTCAGGGCAGAGGTCACCTGCTTTGAGCACAACATTTTTAGCAAAATAAAATAACAAAAAACTGTGGGGTGGGGGCTTGCATGTTTTGATGTAATTTTGGCATTAATACGCATCACATATCAGTTTGCAAACAATGTAAAACAAAAAATATATAAATGAGTTAATAAAGCTGCATACAAACATGGTCTCTTTTTTTGTTTTCTTGAGTAAGGCAGCTCCAAAATGCAGGTGTTTTAGCCTAGTTCAGTGCTTTCTGTGGTGGTGGGGCAATCCAGCAGAAAATACGAAAGCGCTGCGCCATGATTGGCTCACTGTTCTGTCACTCATGGGGACATTGCGTCACCGCCAAGTCTAAGGGTAGACCTCGAAAATGCAAGCCCTTGGGTGCTGCCATGGGTGCTGCAAATTCAACAAATGAGTGGGTTAGAAAGAATCAGTGACAGTCAGTGGCTAACTGCAAGCATTGCAAAAAAAGCACTAGCCTGCTATAAAATGGTAAACATTCAACATTGGCCAGGCTGTCAATGAAGCATGATTTGTGCCGCGCTTCTGTTAACTCGGAACTGTAAAAACTTGACATTAGTGAGTTCAAGACAACTGGGAAGGTGGCTCATGTAAACTGGCGCCAGGGGTCAGCGGCGACATTGATGACAAAATTTGCCCACGAGGACCTTCCTGTTCAAGTGAGCACAGCACAACAAGGTGAGATATTCCAGGGAGATATGTATACTGTAGCTAAGAAAGTAATACTAAGTGTATGTTGTGTAATACGTTAGTTATATTGACTATTTTTGTCCTGGCCCGCTCATTAATGTTTTAATCGAAATTACTTATTGCCTCTTATTCGCTTGTTGTCCCCTTATGACACAATTTGTACATCTCAACTGTCAGTAGAAACCACATTTGTTTAAGCAAGTCAGCCATATCAGCTATGTTTTTTTAAAAGTCTGAATGAATATCAGCTATGTTTTTTTTAAAGTCTGAATGAACTGTTTTGCTGCCAGACAAGGCGCCGCTGATAGCCAGGTGTAGCTGTGGTAAGATATTGGGACTGCTGTTGGGACAGCCTTATGTAGTCCCTAACAGTTTGTGGGCACGGTTTGTCACCGTTATAGTGCAATTCATGCATTGTTTAGTGTTGTGTGGTGGCTTTGCTGGCACACATCCCACTTTTTTGGGGGGCCACACCAAGATTTACATGCTAACATCGCCACTGTACATGTATAAACTACTGGTCAAAAGTTTCAGAACACCTACTCCTTCAAGGGTTTTTATATATATTTACTATTTTCTACATTGTAGAATAATAGTGAAGACATCAACACTATGAAATAACACATATGGAATCATGTAGTAACCAAAACAGTGTTGCTGTCCATTAAATTGGAACTGGCAGCATTTTAGAAGCAGAAAATCTTTGAAAAAATTTGTTCAACCCCTGTTTGAAAATGCAGGGCGTGTCACATCCTTGTGCTTGTCTCCACCCCCTCCAGGTGTTGCTCATCATCCCCGGGGAATTTATACCTGTGTTTTCTGTCTCTCTGTACCAGTTCATCTTGTTTGCCAAGTCAACCAGCATTTATCTCCGAGCTCCTATATTTCCCAGTCTCTGTTTTTCCTAGTCCTCCTGGTTTTGACCCTTGCCTATCCTGACACCGAACTCGACCTGTCTGACCACTCTTCCTCCCCTGTCCTCTCGCCTGTCTAACGCACTGTACTGTTTGGACTCTGACCTGGTTTATGAACTCTCGCCTGTACCCGACCTGCCTTTTGCCTTCCCCTTGTGTTATAATAAATATTGGAGCTCAACCATCTGCCTCCTGTGTCTGCATATGGGTCTCGCCTTGAGCCCTTATAGAGCATTGTAAGATTGTTTGTAAATTCAGAGCATTTCGCTCTCCGAGCGTTCAGAGCGCAGTATTGACACTGGAAGCTTTGGCCAAGCAGAAGGGTTCATGTGAACTTTCCTCATGACGGCAGCCAAGCGCCCAAGCTAACTGGCTGAAGTTGGCTAGCTTTCTAGCTACTTCTAGACAGAAATGAGAGAACACCTCATTCTGACCATTTTACTCGCTCTATCAAAGCTGGTTAGCCTGTTTTTACTATCAAGAGCAATTGTGACTAACTGTGCTGCTAGCAACAATTTAATTACTTATTTTGAAAACTTTTACTGGCATAGGTCATATTCAACAGGTGTGGCAAGTCCATAAATTCATCAGTTATTCTGCTCTCTGTAACACTCAGATGAGAGTGCTCTGAAATCGGAGTAGATAGCCAGAGCGAATTTATGAACACAAAATATATGCTCACTGGTTAACAGTTGTTCAAGATCAGCATAGTTAGCTAGCTAACAAAGCGATTCACATGTCTCGCTAGCTAATCAAATGACACCTGCATCTCTTGCTGTAGCAACCGAAAATCAATGTGATCGGTCACTCACCCACACTTCCAATGAAATCACATCCTCCCAGCAGCTAGCTAGCTAGCTAATGTTAGGCTCTGTGTTTTTAGCTTGCTAAATAAATCTCTATATAAATAGATAGGCTAGACTATGAGCCACATTATGTCTGACTTGTGAGCATTGCCCTTGCTAGTTTGTATCGTATTGACATTCCCAGCCTGAGTTACATTCGTCCATTTTTTTGTCCAAAATATTGAGTCATGGAAACTGAAATAGCAAACAATGTACCAGCCCAGCGGTGACGTACAACCTGATGTGTTTAGGACCCTTCAAGAAACATATCGGTGAATTATATTAATCATGCATTGAACTGCATCCATATATTCTGACAACAATGCCTTACTCTGCGTCATGTCATTTTTAGTCAAATAATAACCTATTTTTTTTAAACTTCTTATAAAGTTGGTTTTGTAGCATAAACTGGGGACTTTATATTTTTATTGAGTTTATGATTATCTGCTTCTTTCATATCTGTAAAGTTGTTAAAACGCTGTCAGTTCCACTTTAAGTGGTGCTGAATCACGGGCACAGCCTTCACGTCCAGATTTTCCTTTTTGTATTTTGTGATTTTCGTCAATCTTTGGTCGATTTTGTTTGTCTTCCTCCTTGCCGATTGTAAGTCCTTTGTGGTATGGCTTTTCATTTCAACTCTCGTCTGAGGATTTATTTGTCCTAGTTTACCTTCAAGGTCAGCTGTTTTATGTTCTGGTTACTTTCAAAGTGATGTAAGCATTTGAAGTCGGCCTTGATGTGACATGATAGCATTTCTCATTTCTATCTATTTCATGTTGCACTCTATCCTATGCACTGTTCCACACGTAAATTAGTCAACTTATGATGAGGTTGAATAGTTGTTGACACTGTACACATGTTCCACATATCTTTAAACCTAATATTGCACTGATAAATTGGGGGTCATTTATGTTTGTTTTTGCTGTTCTCTAAATAGCTTTTTGAACATTTTCATTGTGTAGAAAAGCAGTAAATGAGCTTCAACTTCCCCCAAATTCCTGTTATGGGATTTTTTATGAATAATGACTAAATGAGGTATACGGCACAATAACTGGCAAGAATTCTACCCTGTCTTTCTTGTAGTGTTACATAATGTTTGTTCATTAGGAAGGGGTTTTATGGCATGTACCTAGGAAGAATGGAATGTATGTGGGGGTAGAAAGCGAACGGAGAGGCACATGAACCTATGTTGGAACCGACCTGGATGTAAATCTGGGAAGATAAGATAGGACAGGGAGAGCTCTTCCAGATCTCTATTATCTGGGGGAGCCTGGAACTGTCTGCTGAGTGGTTATAAACTGTGGTGAGACTCATGAGAAAATCCCTATGTTGGTGTGTATGTATGTGCGTAGGTTAGGATGGTATAAAAGGAATGTATTTGTGTAAACTGCAGAGCTCTCGCAAATAAATCGGGATCTGATCAATTGTGAGCTGGGAATTCTGTCTGTTTTATTTAAGACTAGAACTTTATAACCTCTGGGTATCAGACAGATAAAGATAATTGGAATTTATGAAAATTAATTACAAAATTACTTAACACATACCCCCTAGGTTTACCTAAACTGACTATACCCTGGGTTTAACTAAATCACTTCTCCCCTCTCTCTTTTCCCTCTCTCTCTTTCTCACTCTCTCTCTCTCTCTCCCTCTCTTTCTCTCTCCCTCTCTCTGTCTTTCCCCTCTCTCATTCTCTTTCCATCTCTCTCTCTCTTTTTCATCTCTCTCTCCCTCCCTGTGATCCTGATATGATGTCTCCCCTGTCTCGCTCTCCCTCCCTGTGATCCTGCTATGAGGTCTCCCCTCTCTCTCTCCCTCTCTCTCTCTCCCTCCTTGTGATCCTGCTATGAGGTCTCCCTTGTCTCTTTCTCCCTCCCTGTGATCCTGCTATGATGTCTCCCCTCTCTCTCTCCCTCCCTGTGATCCTGCTATGAGGTCTCCCCTCTCTCTCTCCCTCCCTGTGATCCTGCTATGAGGTCTCCCCTCTCTCTCTCCCTTGCTGTGATCCTGTTATGATGTCTCCCCTCTCTCTCTCCCTAGATCTTGCCTTGTTTTTGGTTGCAAATCTGGTACAGTGGGTAAGTGTTCCACCCTCTTCCCTCAGAAATGCCACAGTATTCAGAGTACAACCAGGGATAGACAGAGTTTAGTGAAAATCAAATCAAATCAAATGTATTTATATAGCCCTTCGTACATCAGCTGATATCTCATAGTGCTGTACAGAAGAAGAAAAAATGTGCTGTACAGTGAAAACTATCCTCCATGATGGAACTGGAAGTTGTATGATAATAACATTCAAATGTAGATCCCAATAAGATTTTAATTGTCTTGGAAGTTGGAACTTTTGGTATTCAACATGGCACTGATGAAATTTAGCAAATCTCAAACTGTACATCTAAGTCTCCCACCAAAGGTGAGACACGTAAAGGTCATACTCCCTGTGCCCTTTCTGCCTCTGAACTCCATCCATGTTGTCTGTCTGTAATTATGTAATGACTTGGTGCTGCCTATCTTTCAAATCTCAATGAGGCCTTACTGGTTAAATAAAGGTTAACTTCTCTAGAGTAGCATTTGGAATTTTAAATGAAAAGCGTGCCCAAATTAAACTGCCTTCTACTCAGGCACAGAAGATAGGATATGCATATATGCTCTCTAAAGTTTCAGAAACTGTTACAATAGTGTCTGTGAGTATAACAGAACTGATTTGGCAGGCGAAAACCTGAGAAAAATCCATTCCCGGAAGTAGTTTTTTTTTGTGTGTAGTTTTCTATTCAATGCCATTACAGTATCCATTGACTTAGACTCAAATTGCAGTTCCTATGCCTTCCACTAGATGTCAACAGTCTGTAGAAATTGTTTCAGGCTTGTATTCTGAAAAATGAGGGAGTAAGAGCAGTCTGAATGAGTGGACCCTGCCGTGTCACAGAGCTTTTTCATGCGCACGACCAGAGAGAGTGCCTTTCTTGTTTACCTTTTATATTGATGATGTTATTGTCCGGTTGAAATATTATCAATTATTTAGGCAAAAAAACAACCTGAGGGTTGATTATCAACATCGTTTGAAATGTTTCTATGAACTTTACGGATATTATTTTGATTTTTTTATGTCTGCCTGCTGTGACTGCGTTTGAGCCTGTGGATTGCTGAAGAAAACGTGCAAACAAAACAGAGGTTTTCGGCTATAAAGAGAGACTTTATCGAACAAAAGGAACATTTATTGAAAAATGTATGTCTTGTGAGTGAATATTCATATTAAACATACACTGAATGTACTGAATGTTAAAAAATCGGTTAATGACCCACAAACACCACAGGATGTAACGGGAAGCAATATCAGGGAGTGAATAATTTAATTAATAAATGAAACATAATACAAAACAAGAAACACGAACAACGCACAGACAGGAAACTGAAACAGAAACAATAACGCCTGGGGAAGGAACCAAAGGCAGTGACATATATAGGGAAGGTAATCAGGGACGTGATGGATTCCAGATGAGTTTGATGACGCGCAGCTGCGCATAACGATGGTGACAGGTGTGCGCCATAACTAGCAGCCTGGTGACCTAGAGGCCGGAGAGGGAGTATATGTGACAGAGGACCATTAAAACCTCTTAGAGATCGGGCTACTTTTTTCAACATTCTGTTAAAAATCGCACAACATTTCAACGTCCTGCTACTCATGCCAGGAATATAGTATATGCATATGATTAGTATGTGTGCATAGAAAACACTCTGAAGTTTCTAGAACTGGTTCAATGGTGTCTGTGACTATAACAGAACGAGTTCCGTGGTCAAAATCGCCAGAAAACCTGGTCACTAAATCGACGAAGAAAAAATCAATCCGCCAGCCCAAGTATTTTCGATTGGAAGGAAAAATAATTAAGAGTGAGATTACAGTTCCTACAGCTTCCACACGATGTCGCCAGTGTTGTGATTTCGATTAAACTAAATCCTTGGGCATCTGAGTAATAGCCACATCCGGTTGTCAAGTCCACAGATGTAAACAATGGAATCGGAAAAGTTAGTTACGTTACCCAAACTCGTGCTTTTTGAATACAGATCGCTCCGTGATCAATTTGATCGTTTATTAACGTTTAGTAATACCTAAAGTTGGATTACAGAAGTAGTTTGAAGTGTTTTGTCAAAGTTTATAGGCAACTTTTTTAATTTTAAAAAATAATGCCGCGTTTAAAAAATGTGTTTTTACTGGATCTGACGGTGTTCATAAATTGACATTTTGGGTACACAAGGACCGATTTAATCGAAAAAAGACCCAATTGTGATGTTTATGGGACATATAGGAGTGCCAACAAAGAATCTCGTCAAAGGTAATGAATGTTTTATATTTTATTTCTGCGTTTTGTGTAGCGCCGGCTACCCTAATTCCTTTGTTTTACGTCCCTTCTGGTATTTTGGCGTGTTGCCTGCTATCAGATAATAGCTACTCATGCTTTCGCCGAAAAGCATTTTACAAATCTGACTCGTTGGCTCGATTCACAACGAGTGTAGCTTGAAATGACTACCCTGCATGTGAATTTTAATGAACGTTTGAGTTTTAACGAGTGCTATTAGCATTTGGCGTAGTGCATTTGCATTTATTGTTGGAAGGGGTGCGGTTGCGTCCCGGGTGGGCCAAAGAGGTTAATCAAGAAACGAGCTTACTAATAAATCAATTAGCTAACTAACATTACAAAGAACTTAGCTTACTAATGTTATAAAGAAATGAGCTAACTAACATTATAAAGAAATGAGCTAACTAACATTATAAAGAACTGAGCTAACTAATGTTATAAAGAAATGAGCTAACTAATGTTATAAAGAACTGAGCTAACTAATGTTATAAAGAAATGAGCTAACTAACATTATAAAGAAATGAGCTAACTAACATTATAAAGAAATGAGCTAACTAACATTATAAAGAACTGAGCTAACTAATGTTATAAAGAAATGAGCTAACTAACATTATAAAGAAATGAACTAACTACTGTTATAAAGAAATGAGCTAACTAACGTTATAAAGAAATGAGCTAACTAACATTATAAAGAACTGAGCTAACTAATGTTATAAAGAAATGAGCTAACTAACATTATAAAGAAATGAGCTATTGTATGTCACGCCCTGGTCAAGGGAATATTGTGTTTGTCTGCATTTATTTGGTCAGGCCAGGGTGTGACATGGGTTTTTTGTGGTGTGTTTTGTCTTGGGGTTTTAGTAGGTATCGGGATTGTGGCTTAGTAGGGTTGTCTAGAAAAGTCTATGGTTGCCTGAGGCGGTTCTCAATCAGAGGCAGGTGATTATCGTTGTCTCTGATTGGGAACCATATTTAGGCAGCCATATTCTTTGAGTGTTTCGTGGGTGATTGTTCTTGTCTCTGTGTTTGTTGTCACCAGATAGGCTGTATAGGTTTTCACATTCCGTTTGTTGTTTTTGTATTGTTTGTGTTTTTTCGTCGTCATTAAACATGTATCAAAAATACCACACTGCATTTTGGTCCGCTTCTCCTTCACCAGACGAAAGCCGTTACATTGTAGCTAAGTTTATAAAGTGTTGAAAATTAGTCAAAGACTGAAAAAAATAAATAAAAGGGGACATTTGGTGGTTACACAATCACTTATTCCAGCTCAGCCTTCTTCTCCTAGACATTCTGATGGAATTGAATTAAAATCATCCATTGTGGAAGCCAATTACTTCTCATCGGAACTCATCTACAACGCCTGCCTTTCAAGTCAAACGCAGGCAAAGTACGGAGGAAAAAAAACTCTGAAGAAAATACTGTAGGGGATTGAAGTCAGCGAAAGGGAAGATAATGACTAAAAGTTAAAGTCATTTCCAGACCGCTCTTCTCTCTTTATTATTTAACTGAATTATGGCACATTATAGAAATGCCTGTCCATGACTTTAAGATGTGTTCAACTGTTTCTTTTGGCAGAAAGATGATGTGAGTCTATTACTGTAATTGTATCCAATTATGACCAATTATGCTTCACAATTTACCCACTTGGTCACGAAAGGTTAAAACATTGAAAGTTTGCCATTATTCAAAATTAATGAATAAATAAATAAATTAACAATAATTCTCTACAAAATGTGCATATCTTTACAAATATAGATATCTGAAAAAACAATGTGTTTTAACTGGACATTGGGTCACCACGGGCCAGTGACCAAGAACCCAATGGTCAATCTGACAGAGCTCTAGAGTTCTCTAGAGTTCCTCTGTGTTGATGGGAGTACCTTCCAGAAGGACAGCCATATCTGCAGTACTCCACCAATCAGGCCATTTTGATAGAGTGGCCAGATGGAAGCCACTCCTCAATAAAAGGCACATGACAGCCACTTGGAGTTTGCCAAGAGGCACCCAAAGACTCTCAGACCATGAGAAACAACATTCTCTGGTTTGATGAAACCAAGAGTGAACTCTTTGGCCTGAATGCCAAGCGTCACGTCTGGAGGAAACCTGGCACTCTCCCTACGGTAAAGCATAGTGGTGGCAGCATCGTTCTTTGGGGATGTTTTTCAGTGGCAGGGACTGGGAGACCAGTCAGGATCGAGGCAAAAATGAACAGAACCAAATTTGCTCCAGAGCGCTCAGGACCTAAAACAGGGGCGAAGGTTCATCTTCCAACAGGACAACGACCCTAAGCACACAGCCAGGACAACGCAGGAGAGGCTTTGGGACAATTCTCTGAATGTCTTTGAGTGGCCCAGCCAGAGCCCGGAATTGAACATGATCAAACATCTCTGGAAAGACCTGAAAATAGCTGTGCAGCAACATTCCCCATCCAACGTGACAGAGCTTGAGAAGATCTGCAGAGAATAATGGGAGAAACTCCCCGAATACAGGTGTGGCAAGCTTGCAGCATCATACCCAAGAAGACTCGAGGCTGTAATGGCTGCCAAAGTTGCTTCAACAAAGTACTGAATAAAGGGTCTGAATATTTATTGTAAATGTGATACTTCAGTTTTTTTTTACTTTTAATACATTTGCAAACATTTCTAAAAACCTGTTTTTGCTTTGTCCTTATGGGGTATTGTGTGTAGATTTATGAGGAAAAAAACTACAATTTAATGCATTTTATATGATGCAACAAAATGCAGAAACAGTCAAGGGGTCTGAACACTTTCCGAATGCACTGTACGTACAACTTTTTATCTACTTTACAATAACTTATCATGTTAGCTAACCCCTACCCAAACCCTAACCTAAAACCCAACCCTAACCTCTATCCTAGATAACGTTAGCCACCTAGCTAACATTAGCCTAAGCCACCTAGCCACCTAACTAATGTTATCCACAACGAATTTGAATTCGTAACATATCATACATATTGCAAATTCATAACATATTGTACAAATTGCAATTTGTAACATATCACACATATTGCAATTTGTAACATATCACGCATATTGTAATTCGTAACATATCAAACGTATTGTAATTCATAACATATCACACATATTGTAATTTGGAACATATAAATTGTAGTTAGAACATACTGTATCATACGAAATTATATCAAACGTAAGATATCATGCTGGATGTGTTTAATGGTTAGACTCTACATTAGACCAGTGTGACCGACAGCATGAGCTGAATGAGAGGTACAAAATGGTTAGAGACTCTGAAACCTTCAACGGATAAGTAGAACACCTCTACCAGACCAGGAAACGTGGAGACCCTCTGAAACTCTCTCTCTCTCTCTCTCTCTCTCTCTCTCTCTCTCTCTCTCTCTCTCTCGGATGTGTTTAATGGTTAGACTCTACTCTCTCTCTCTCTCTCTCTCTCTCTCGAAGAAGAAGAAGAAGAAGAAGAAGAAGAAGAAGACTACACAGGCACATTCAGTCTGCAGCTGTTTATGCACTGTTAGCCTAGGAAACTCGACTGAAGACGAGGGACAAAGAACAATTTTCTTTCACCACTATAGGTATCTCTAGAGTATCTATTCTAAACAATGCCCACTGAACACCACTGAACACCATGTCTTCTAACAGACACGAGACCTACTACAACTACAAAGGACATGGTGACCTCTGGTGGACAACCAGAGACTTACACAACCAGAGACTTTCTGTCAACTGACTCCATAGACTGATCGGGCGTTTTCAACAGAGCGAGACGACAAAGCGTAAATATGTGTTGCATTTCTAAATCCGAATGAGCGGCTGTTAGGAAATTGATATATGTTTTAACTTCTCATGGCATCATGTTCGTAACCAATGTATAATCTATCCTGTGTGTGTGTTTATGTAATTTTATGTGATTATTTAGTTAGTTAGTAAATAAATAATTAAGCCAATTTGTGTATCGCAGATTCATCGTGGAGACCAGGGTTCGTCTACATTTGAAGTCAACGACGTTCAGAATGGGAGTGATGAGGTAATGATGACAACTCATGGATGGAAGTCAACGAACGTTCAGAATGATACTGACGAGGTAATAAGGATAATTCATGGATGGAAGTCAACGACGTTCAGAATGAGTGATGAGGTAATAAGGATAATTCATGGATGGAAGTCAACAACGTTCAGAATGAGTGATGAGGTAATAAGGATAATTCATGGATGGAAGTCAACGACGTTCAGAATGAGTGATGAGGTAATAATGATAATTCATGGATGGAAGTCAACGATAAATCGTTCAGAATGAGTGATGAGGTAATAAGGATAATTCATGGATGGAAGTCAACGACGTTCAGAATGAGTGATGAGGTAATATGGATAAATCATGGATGGAAGTCAACGACGTTCAGAATGAGTGATGAGGTAATAAGGATAAATCATGGATGGAAGTCAACGACGTTCAGAATGAGTGATGAGGTAATAAGGATAAATCATGGATGGAAGTCAACGACGTTCAGAATGAGTGATGAGGTAATAAGGATAATTCATGGATGGAAGTCAACGACGTTCAGAATGAGTGATGAGGTAATATGGATAAATCATGGATGGAAGTCAACGACGTTCAGAATGAGTGATGAGGTAATAAGGATAAATCATGGATGGAAGTCAACGACGTTCAGAATGAGTGATGAGGTAATAAGGATAAATCATGGATGGAAGTCAACGACGTTCAGAATGAGTGATGAGGTAATAAGGATAAATCATGGATGGAAGTCAACGACGTTCAGAATGAGTGATGAGGTAATAAGGATAATTCATGGATGGAAGTCAACGACGTTCAGAATGAGTGATGAGGTAATAAGGATAAATCATGGATGGAAGTCAATCATGGATGGAACGTTCAGAATGAGTGATGAGGTAATAAGGATAAATCATGGATGGAAGTCAACGACGTTCAGAATGAGTGATGAGGTAATAAGGATAATTCATGGATGACTGGTGTAACGATATATTTACATCTTTAGAGTTAATTCAGGAAACAGTAACTCGATAAATAAACTTTTCCTGTGGTGCCCCAGACTACTACTATCACATTCTGACCTTAGTTCTTTTGTTATGTCTTTGTTTAGTATGGTCAAGTTGGGTGGATTGTCTATGTTCCTTTTTCTCTGATTTGGTATTTCTGTGTTTGGCCTGGTATGGTTCTCAATCAGAGGCAGCTGTCAGTCGTTGTCCCTGATTGAGAACCATACTTAGGTAGCCTGATTTCACTTTGAGTTGTGGGTGATTATTTTCAGTGTTAGTGTTTGTTGCCACACAGGACTGTTTTGTTTGTTTCGGTATTTCACGTTGTTATTTTGTAGTTTAGTGTTCTTGTAAATAAAGGAGCTTCATGGACACTTACCACGCTGCACATTGATCCGACCTCTCTTACTCCTCGTCAGAAGAAGAGGACGATTGTTACAACTACTTAATTCATTGTTTTATGATTCATTTGCTAATTGTAATAATTAAACATAGTTAATTGATTTGCTAAAATAATCGTCATCGCATTAATGGTTCCAACGTCACAACAAAATACACAAGTGCACAAGGATTTTGTGTTGTAGATATGTGGTAGTAGAGTAGGAGGCTAAGGGCACACACCTAATGTGTTGTAAAATCTGGTATGAATATATTGTAATGATTAAGAAACGGTTAAATAAAAAATTAATATAAGGTTGAGATTAGGGGCCTGAGGTGACACACTTAATGTGTTGTGAAATCTGTTGTGAAGTGTAACGTAATGTTTTTTTAATTGTATATAACTGCCTTCATTTTGCTGGACTCCAGGAAAATTATGTAATGCCTTGGCAGCAGCTAGCGGGGATCCATAATAAATACAACTACAAATACCTCAACCATGACCCCAGAATCCTCATTATGAGGAAATGTCAGATACAGCAAGATGTTGGTGAAAGCAAATGCTTATTTCCAATATGTTTCTTAATATAAATCCACAAGCATTATTAAAACACTATTAAAACACTATTAGTTTGTGTATTTTTCTGTCTGCAAATAGCTAGTTTGTCTTTTTTTGGGCTTAACTTAGATTAATTGTGTTAGCTGCTAATGATAATCGCTAGTTAGCTTGCCAGCTACCTTTCTAAATGTCCAAAGAGTCAAAGCAGAAGGATGGAGCTAATATAATCTGATACCAGTGCTGGTGTACTGTAGGTATAGCATCAGCATGTTGTTTCTGCAAAGGTATCTTCCAAATCAGAGAGTAGCAGATAAAGCATGACTATGCTAGCTAGACACACAAAGGAATAGAAAAAACATGTAATGTAACATCTAATTAAGGTCCCCTAGAAAACACAGACCAATCATTTAATCCTGTCACAATAAGTCCTCTCTCTCGTTTTCATTCATTATCATGTCAAACAATAATGTAGTGAAAGTGCTGCCCATTATATCCCAACTATACAATTAGAATAAGCATTCTAGTTTCATGATTCCAACAGTTCACCAATATGTGGCATATTGTAGAACAGTTCACCAATATGCCACGCCAATATGGCAGTTCACCAAACTGTTCACCAATATGTGGCATATTGTAGAAATTATACAAAATGAGTACAGGACATAATTTATGGATGGAAATGCTGAAAATGTTTTTTGGATGAAGTTGGATTCGAACTGTAGACAACAATCAGAATGGAGAAAGACCAATCAAAATTGCTCATAATTTATGTGTTGTCACCAACCTAGGGTCATGAACTACTCAAAGCATATTCATACCTTTTCTTATTCATAAATATAAAATACCATAAAATACTGTAAAAAAATATGAAAACATTGTAATATGATATTTTGGCCATATTGCCAGGCCTTTTGGAAATGCTTTAGCAAACCCCCTGGTTCCTGTAGGTGCACAAACTCTCCTACGGCTAGTAGATATATATAGCTAAGTATATAGCTAAGTACATTTACAGAGAATCTTTCGGATTGCTATTCCTAGAAGTCAATCTTAAAATTGTATAGGCTTTGTTGGGGGGAAAATATGTTTTGAGACTTCCCACCTCAGAAATAGAACCAACCTGTTGAATTTGAGACTGCATATTGGCTTTATAACCTGTAAAAACTAAGGGTGGAAATTGCCAGAGACCTCAAGATAGGATAATATAACCACACTATATGTCTTGCCATTCAATATTGCGATTTTATTACGATTTGATTTTTAAACATATTTCTCAATTATATTTCTCAATATATGTCTGCTGCAGAGAGACAAGAGATGAGGAAGCACGTTTTAATCAGTCAGGGAAATAAAAGTGATGAAAATATATTGGCTCACTAATTAAAAACAAGATGGAGAACAAAAATGAATCTATTAAAAATGACATGAGTTTTGGCCCAGGTATAGCTGACTAGCGCCAGCTATCTAACGCTACCGACAGTAAGAAAAAAAAGAAAAACAAAAGAATAACCGTAATTGGAGTCAAATAATATTGTCCAAAAATAATACCGTGATATGAAACAATATTGATTCTTACATTTACATTTACATTTAAGTCATTTAGCAGACGCTCTTATCCAGAGCGACTTACAATTCTTCCTCCCATCACTAGTTAAAAAACGTGTGACAAGAGAACACAGTTGTTGTTGTTGTGGTGGTGGTGGGGATTTTGTATCCCCACTAATAAGCCTGGTTTGGAGACAAAGTTGACAAACAGATCATCGTGTCTGTGGGACAAATCCCCAGCTGTCGCCTTTGTTTTCTACAGGTTGTTAACCCCTTTACACGTTAAGCCTTCCTAGTCACAGTAAACTCTACGCTAGCTCTCTTAATGAGATGGGACAACAGGAGGCTGATTAGTCACGCACACGCGCACACACACACACACAAGCACATGTGCACGCACGCACACACACACACACACACACACACACACACACACACACACACACACACACACACACACACACACACACACACACAGGATCACACATACACACATTGAAAAACAAAGTCGTCAGATGCTTTAGAAAACCCCAGCAAAAGTCTCTCAGAATTGAGAAGAGAATTGTATTCTCCTCCTCCTTCTCCTCTTCTGTTGCTACACATTTCCACTGAGGAGTCTACTCTTATCTTAATGAGCTGGATGACAGATGTATAAAGCTCAGCTAGGACAACGCCAGTCATCATGCAGCAACACTCCACCTCTAAGACAATACCCAGTCACTGTACCTCAGCACTCCACCACTAAGACAATCCCCAGTCACTGTACCTCA
>NC_088243.1:8894637-8907137 GCF_036934945.1 Oncorhynchus masou masou | reverse complement strand
AGGAGGGGGAAGAAAGGAACGTTTATTTTAAGGGTGTGAAGGTTAAAATGTTCATACCAAATTGGGATCGTTAACATTAAGAAAATCCGGAGCCAAATTTTGAATTTAATTTCTAAAGTTAAAATCGCAGTGCAGTTATCACAAAACATTATTTTCTGTATTATAGGCAATAACTTATAACAGTCTAGTCTCATAGACTAGACGTAAAACTGTAAATTTAAATCCGAGACAAACAATTATCTGTTACATAAGACTGAAGGTTACTTAAGGCAATAATTCAGGTAATTCAGGGTGATTGGTCGAGGTGAATGTGTTCCTATAACATGAACGTCAAGCAACCCGAAAGTGACGAGTTCAAATCTCATCATGGACAACGTCAGCACTTCAGCTAAGTAGAAACTTTGCAACCACTTGCTATTTTTTTCTACTTTGCAACTACTTAGCATGTTAGCAAATCCTTCTTCTAATCCTTCCTCTAAACTTAACCCTTTCAGCTAACCCTTCCCAGAACCCTAACCTTAACCATTTGACCTAGCTCCTATACTTAACCCTAACCTTAACCCTAACCCCTAGCCTAGCTAACATTAGCCAGCTAGCTAACGTTAGCCATCAAGCTTGAATTCGTAACATATCATACTTTTTGCAGATTTGTACCATATCATACGAAATTGGTGATATTTCATAAAGTTAGAAAAGATGGCGACGGAGAAGATGGCTGCTGTTTTATTGGTTCTTAATCATTTGTAACTTTTTCTGTACATAATGTTTCTGCTACCGTCTTTTATGACCAAAAAGAGCTTCTGGACATCAGAACAGGTATGACAAACCTCAACTTTGAAGTTTTTCTTTAATGAGTCAGACGGGAAGGATATATTCCAAACACCCCAACCGGCCCTCATCCCCGTCATTCACTGGAGAAAGCAACTGAGATTTTGTGGAAAGAGATCACGGTGCCTTGTGAGGATCAGGCAACGAGTGGCTAATCTGCCGTTGCCCTCCCTACCATTAGCTAACCTTCAATCGCTGGAAAATAAATGGAACGAACTGAAAGCATGTATTTCCTACCAACGGGACAATAAAAAATGTAATATATTGTGTTTCGCTGAGTTTTGGCTGAACGATAACATTAAAAACATATGTCTGGTGGGTTATACACCCTATCGGCAGGACAGAACCGCAGCCTCTGGTAAGACACGGGGCGGGGGCCTATGTATATTTGTAAACAACAGCTGGTGCACGATAACTAAGGAAGTCTTAAAGTTTTGCTCGCCTGAGGTACAGTATCTCAAGACAAGTTGTAGACCACACTGTCTACCTAGAGAGTTTATATCTGTATTTTCTGTATCTGTCTACATACCAACACAGACCGATGCTGGCACTAAAACCACACTCAATGAGCTGTATACCGCCATAAGACAACAGGAAAACGCTCATCCAAAGATGACGCTTCAAGTGGCTTTAATGCAAGAAAGCTTAAATCAGCTTTTCCTCATTTACAGTATATCAGCATTTTAAATGTGTAACCAGAGGGAAAAGAAAACTCTAGACCACATTTACTCCACACACAAAGATTACACGCAAATTAAAGCAGGAAGCTCCAGTCACCAAGGTCTATAAAAAAACTGGTCAGATGAAGCAGATGCTAGCACAGACTGGAAAATGTTCTGTGTATCTTCAGATGGATTTGAGGAGCACACCACATCAGTCATTGGCTTCATCAATGAGTGCATTGAGGACGTCTTCCCCACAGTGACTGTACGTACATACCCCAACCAGACGCCATAGACTACAGGCAACATTCACACCGAACTAAAGGGTAGAGCTTCCGCTTTCAAGGAGCGGGACTCTAACCTGGTAGCTTATAATTGACTACCGACCTGTAATTGACTACCGATCTGTAGGGGTTGTAGAGCATTCGCGTAGGGCATTCACGTCTGTAGACATGAAGTGCTTTGAAAGGCTGGTCATGGCTCACATCAACACCATTATCCCAGAAACTCTAGACCCACTCCAATTTGCATACCGCCCCAACAGATCCACAGATGATGCAATGTCTATTGCTCTCGACACTGCCCTTTCACAACCTGGACAAAAGGAACACCTATGTGAGAATGCTATTCCTTGATTACAGCTTAGCGTTCAACACCGTGGTGCCCGCAGAGCTCATCAATAAGCTAAGGACCTTGGGATTAAACACCTCCCTCTGCAACTGGATCCTGTACTTCCTGACTGGACGCCCCCAGGTGGTGAGGGTAGGTAAAAACACATCCGCCATGCTGATCCTCAACACGGGGGACCCTCAGGGGTGCGTGCTCAGCACCCTCCTGTACTCCCTGTTCATTAATGACTGCAAGGCCAGGCACGACTCCAACACCATCATTAAGTTTGCCAATGACACAACAGTGGTAGGCCTGATCACAGACAACGATAAAATAGCCTATAGGGAGGAGGTTAGAGATCTGACTGTGTGTTGCAAGGACAACAACCTCTCTCTCAACGTGATAAAGACAAAGGAGATGATTGTGGACTACAGGAAAAGGAGGAACGACCGTGCCCCCATTCTCATCGATGGGGCTGTAGTGGAGCAGGTCAAGAGCCTTGGCATCCACATCACCAACAAACTAACGTGATCCAAACACACCAAGACAGTCGTAAAGAGGGCACGACAAAACCTATTCCCATTCAGGAGACAACAAAATATTTGGAATGGGTCCTCAGATCCTCAAAAGGTTTTACAGCTTCACCATCAAGAGCATCCTGACGGGTTGCATCACAACCTGGTATGGCAACTGCTTGGCCTCCGACCGCAATGCAATACAGAGGTTAGTTTGTATGGCCCAATACATCACCGGTGCCAAGCTTCCTGCCATCCGGGACCTACAGAGGAAGGCCCTGTCAAAGGAAGATCCTAAAAATTGTCAAAGACTCCAGTCATAGACTGTTCTCTCTGCTGTCGCACAGCAAGGGGTACTGGAGCGCCAAGTCTAGGTCCAAGAAGCATCTAAAACAGCTTCTACCCCCACGCCATAAGACTCCTGAACATCTAATCAAATGACTACCTAAACTATTTTCATTGCACCCCCCTTCTACACTGCTGCTACTCTCTGTTATTATCTATGAATGGTCACTTTAATAACTCTACCTACATTTTAAAATATATATATATTTATATAAATATTTATATATTACCGTTATTTAACTAGGCAAGTCAGTTAAGAACAAATTCTTATTTACTTGGTCTAGGAACAGTGGGTTAACTGGTCTAGGAACAGTGGGTTAACTGGCCTAGGAACAGTGGGTTAACTGGTCTAGGAACAGTGGGTTAACTGGTCTAGGAACAGTGAATTAACTGGTCTAGGAACAGTGGGTTAACTGGTCTAGGAACAGTGGGTTAACTGGTCTAGGAACAGTGGGTTAACGGGTCTAGGAACAGTGGGTTAACTGCCTTGTTCAGGGGCAGAATGACAGATTTGTATCTTGTCAGTTTGGGGATTCAATCTGGCAACCTTTCGGTTACAAGTCCAACACTCTAACCACTAGGCCGCCTGCCTTCTCAAATGTATATTTTACCTCAATAACCTCGACACCGGTGCCCCCTACACATTTACTCTGTTCCGGTATATAGACTGGCTATTGTTATTTTACTGCTCCTCTTTAATTATTTGTTATTCATATCTTTTACTTTCATAGGTTCTTTCTTAAAACTGCATTGTTGGTTAAGGTCTTGTAAGTAAGCATTTCACTGTAAGGTTGTTGCATTTGGCTCATGCGAGAAATAACATTTGATTTGACGGATATCCAAAAATGAATCATGCCATAAATGACACGCCCTGACCTCGGAAAGCCTTTTATGTCTCTATTTGGTTTGGTCAGGGTGTGATTTGTGGTGGGCATTCTATGTTTTGTTTTCTATGATTTTGTGTTTCTATGTTTTGGCCGGGTATGGTTCTCAATCAGGGTCAGCTGTCTATCGTTGTCTCTGATTGGGAACCATACTTAGGTAGACCTTTTTCCCTCCTTTTAGTTTGGGTAGTTAACTTTGTTAGTGGCACTATAGCCCTGTAAACTTCACGGTTGTTCGTTTTGTTTCTTGTTTTGTTCGCGTCATTCCAAAATAGAGAGGAAAATGTACAGACAAAATAATATGAAATGCTCTGATTCCAGGTTGGCTATAAAGGTCTGGGGAAAGTTGTGTAATTTAAACAAAACCAGAGCGGACGAGGCAAACTTTAGGCTACTTTGGTGAATTTGCGAGGCATCCAAAACAGATTACAAAGACGTAAGTATTTTTCTGCCTGCCCCCTCCTCTCTCTCCCTTACGCTGGCTCGACTGGGGCGTATTTATTATGCAGATTACGTGAATTTGTCCAATCGAAACAATGCAACTGTTTGGATTATTGTTAAAGACAGACAGAGAAACATACAGAGAGAAAAACAGACAGAGAGGGACAGAGCGATAACAGACAGAGACAGACAGAGAGAGAAACAGAGAGAGGGACAGAGAGAGACAGACAGAGATAAAGAGAGACAGACAGAGAGAGAAAAACAGACAGAGAGAGAAACAGACCGAGAGAAAAACAGACAGAGAGGGACACAGCGATAACAGACAGACAGACAGAGAGAGAAACAGACAGAGAGGGACAGAGAGAGACAGACAGAGATAGAGAGAGACAAACAGAGAGAGAAACAGACAGAGAGGGACAGAGAGAGACAGACAGAGATAGAGAGAGACAAACAGAGAGAGAAACAGACAGAGAGGGACAGAGAGAGAGAGACAGAGAGAGAAAAACAGACAGAGAGAGAAACAGACAGAGAGAGAAACAGACCGAGAGAGAAACAGACAGAGAGGGACAGAGCGATAACAGACAGACAGACAGACATACAGACAGACAGACAGACAGACAGAGAGGGACAGAGAGAGACAGACAGAGATAGAGAGAGACAGACAGAGAGAGAAACAGACAGAGAGGGACAGGGAGAGACAGACAGACAGAGAAACAGAAACAGAGAAAAACAGACAGAGAGAGAGACGGACCATGAGAGAGAGACAGACAGAGAGAGAAACAGAAACAGAGAAAAACAGACAGAGAGAGACGGACCATTAGAGAGAGACAGACAGAGAGAGAAACAAAATAGGTTCGAAAGGGAATACTGGGTTGCCTGGTAATTTCTTGCAATTTTCTCAGGATGTGAATTTGGTCGATTCTCTGTAAAGTATTAAACCCTAGGTTGCCCCTAGGTTGCTTGAGTTTAGAGAAAAATGAGTTCGGTTAGGGTTTACAGTTAGGGCTTTAGGATGGGATTTTACTGTCATTGTTATTCTTGGCCACCTAAGCATTTAATAATAATAAGAAGAAATATTTTCAGGAAGAAAAAAACGCTTTCAGTGTAAACGTTAAACAATCAGATATAAATGATGTATTAATGATAATTGACTTATACTTTTTTTAATAGTATGATATTTGAGAACTAATAATCACCAACATAAAAGGGAATGAAACAATTTAATGATAGTGATTTTGTTGTTATATTTGAGTAGAAGAACACATCATTAGCCAAGGCAAAATGCATGAATTGCAGGAAATTAGCTTTCAAATTGCAAATAAATCTCTCAGCTCCTTGAATCGTGTAGAAATGCAGGAAAAGGAAATTAGCTTAAAAAAATGCTCAAATGTCTCTAACACCGCCAAGATGGGGACCTTTTGTCCAAACTATTCAGCCACGCTGATCGTATCGAGTAGACACGTTTCCCGCCCCCAGACACATGCCCACAACCAACCTTTTGATTCAGAAAAGAAAAACCTGTTCGGGTTCAAGAACACAGGGTTACGGTCTGAGTAAGTTTAGGGTCTAAAGTGTGACTCACCGTGGCCACCCCTCAGTGAGGATGGCCAGTGGTAGATGGAGACAGATGCAGAGGACTGATGCCGCGTCCCGTGGAGTTGATGCTCGGGGTACGTATAGGACGTAGCCTGGCCTGGAGGTCTGGCGGCAGCCACGTTGTTATCCTGCCACCCCTTGGGAGAAGAACTCCACACAGACCCAGTGATACATCCTAGAGTCAGAGACCACATCCAGGGGCTCAGGCGCAGGCGGAGGGGGCTGGAGAGGTGGTACGCCCCCCCATCCTTGGAGCCCCGCGACATTGCACCACCGGCGGGACGAAGCATGATCCAAGCCCGAAGAACTGACAACAGACGTACGGTACGGGGTGGGGCGAACTCCACAGAGACGAGGCTCATGATAGAGACAACGCCATACTAGGATCACTCAGAACCAAACCCACGTCCACCCGGGTTAGCTCCGGATTCGGGTCCGCTTCAGTTTCACCCGACTGGTCCAGCTCTACAACCCGAAGTAAAGAAGTAGAGGATCTCTAAGATCTCCTTAAGATCTCTGACCGATTTGAAGAACAGCACACACGCTCTAACTATAGTTCTCACGTTCTGATTTGTCACTCAGAGAAAAGAAAAATTGGGTGTTCTCTTTCGCATGCTCCTCTCACCCAACCGTTATGCTCTTTGCCACCTTACCCTGAAGATACAGAAAAAGGAGTGTTTTTTTCTCACGCTCCCCTTTTCTCTGAAGGAAAGAAAATCGGAGGACCCCCCCTTCTCTCTCTCTCTCTGGTGCTTCCTGCGTAGTTGTGTTCGCTCCTGCTGCTCTTCTGGCTGCGAGCATATCTCCTGCGCTCATTCACTGGCTCCCTCGCTCTCCGATGTAGTGCACACTCTCTCCAGCAGCTATCAGTCACACATGGGAGATCACCTCTCTCTCTCTCTATCTCTCTCTCTCTCTCTCTCTCTCTCTCTCTCTATCTCTCTCTCTCATGCAGCTAGAGTTTGAGTGCAGATGAAGACAAACAGTATAAGCACCTGGTTTATCACAACGCATCTGTCTTCATCCCTGCAGAGGAAGTAAACACATGAACAAAGACCAGTGTTCTCTGTGTGGGTCTGTAGTGTACTGGTCCACTGTAGAGCTCCAATACTGCTGCAGTTTAGAAACCATGACCAGGAATCTCCAATCTCTTCTCTTCTTTGTGTCTCAGTCTCTCATCCTCCTCTCTGAGGGAGGAGTGTTTGTTGTGTGTGTGTGTGTGTGTGTGTGTGTGTGTGTGTGTGTGTGTGTGTGTCTGTGTGTGTAGGGGGTGGGGGGGATCCTGGTGATTCACTCACCCCCCCCCTGTCTCAGGCACAACGCCTGAACACAGCCCCCTGCTCAGAGAGAAATGAGACAGGACCCTAATTGGATCCTGACTACAGCAGGTAGCAACACTGAGAGAATGATCCTAACTGACTACAGCAGACAGCAACACTGAGAATGATCCTAACCTGACTACAGCAGACAGCAACACTGAGAGAGTGATCCTAAACTGACTACAATAGACAGCAACACAGAGAGTGATCCTAACCTGACTACAATAGACAGCAACACTGAGAGAGTGATCCTAACCTGACTACAGCAGACAGCAACACAGAGAGTGATCCTAACCTGACTACAGCAGACATCAACACTGAGAGAGTGATCCTAACCTGTCTACAGCAGTCAGCAACACTGAGAGAGTGATCCTAACCTGACTACAGCAGACAGCAACACTGAGAGAGTGATCCTAACCTAACTACAGCAGACAGCAACACTGAGAGAATGATCCTAACCTGACTACAGCAGACAGCAACACTGAGAGAATGATCCTAAAATAACTACAGCAGACAGCAACACAGAGAGAGTGAACCTAACCTAACTATAGCAGACAGCAACACTGAGAGAGTGATCCTAACCTGATTACAGCAGACAGCAACACTGAGAGAGTGATCCTAACCTGTCTACAGCAGTCAGCAACACTGAGAGAATGATCCTAACCTGACTACAGCAGACAGCAACACTGAGAGAGTCAGTGAGTGAAAGGAGGTGTGCAGGCAGACTGGGAGAGAGAAGGAGCAGGGTAAACTAGGCTCAGGTGAAATTAAGCAGTGGCAACAGGATGGGAGGGTTCGGGGGATAAGGGGATGGAAAGGGAGAATATACAAATTGTCCATTAACATAATGCAAATCTTCAGAGAGAGCAAAGGAGGGTGTGGTGGGTGGAGCCTGCTGCACAGCCAGCAATGATCAGGGGATGAAGGGATGGAAAAATATATGGAGGGAGAAGAGTAATAATAGGAAAGATAAAATGAGAGAGAGAGAGAGGGAGAGAGAGAGAGAGAGAGAGAGAGAGAGAGAGAGAGAGAGAGAGAGAGAGAGAGAGAGAGAGAGAGAGAGAGAGAGAGAGAGAGAGAGAGAGAGAGAGAGAGAGAGAGAGAGAGAGAGAGAGAGAGAGAGAGAGAGAGAGAGAAAGAGAGGAGGAAGAATACTGGAAAACTGGAAAAGTCAGAGGAAAAGAAAGATAGGGAGAGAACCAGATCTCAAAGCTGTGTGGACATGTGCTGCCTGCTCAGCAATTCACAGACTCTAAATCAGAACTGAAAAGGGGATATTCTAATGCAAAATCTTTTGATCCTCGTTGCTTTTCCAGGGTTCTGTTTCCCTCCGATCGCATTAAACAACTCATGCTGTGTGTCACCAGCAGCCCCCACAACTCTTCCCAAAATAGGACATTAGGGAGCACCAACGAGCTGAAGGTGCAAGAAATTTACTGATGTTTCCACTCAAATATAGAACAAGGACAATCGATGCTATTTCTAACCATCCATTTGTGACTTTACCAAAATAATTGTGTTTTTAATGTAAAATACCCAGCATTATCTAATTCTCTTAATTTTACATAAAAAATAATAATAATTGAACCACCTGACACACCTATTGTAGTATGTGAAGAATGCAAACATTTCTCACATTTCAAAATGAGACAAAATGTCCAGACCTCGGGCCCACTCACAGAGTATAGACTACCGATTATGACATGTCTATGCGGCAATCTACTGATTCGGTGATAGGCTTTCTTTGGTGCCTGAGCAAGTAGCTCGTATTTACCAGTGGTGTACATTACTTCAGTAAAAACACTTTAAAGTACTACTTAAGTCATTTTTGGGGGTGTATCTGTACTTTTCTTTACTATTTATATTTTTGACAACTTTTACTTTTACTTCACTACATTCCTAAAGAAAATAATGTACTTTTAAATCCATACATTTTCTCTGACACCAAAAAAGTACAGGAAAATGGTCTAATTCACGCACGTATCAAGAGGTCATCCCTGATCATCTACTGCCTCTGATCCCACAGACTCATTAAACACAAATGAATATTTTGTAAATTATGTCTGAGTGTTAGAGTGTGGCCCCTGGCTATCCATACATTTTAAAAAACAGAACATTTGTCCTGCCTGCTTTGCTTAATAGAAGGAATTTGAAATGATTTATATCTTTACTTTTGATACTTAAGTATAAAGTCTAAAATACTTTTAGACTTTTAATCAAGTAGTATTTTACTGGGTGACTTTTACTTTTAACTTGATTCATTTTCTATTAATGTATATTTTATTTTACCCAAGTATGACAATTGGGTACTTTTTCCACCACTGGTAATTACTTGTTCAGTAATTAAGGTCGGAATTTCAAACATTAAAGATTGTAAAAATAGATGCCATCGCATTCTAATCAGCTACCAGTAAAACATTTTTATTTTGTACATGCAACTCTCCTGCATTTATAAAAAATGATATGTCAAATAGCCAACATTGAGGGACAAAGTAGGTGGCTTGGGGATACATTGAGCCTTTATTGTTGAACTCAGAGGGTTTTGTCTGGTTAATTGCCTGCAATATTCAAGGTAAATAAAACTAAATGGAATTCAATGAAATCTAACTGGAGAGACTTCCCTGGTCTCCTGAAGACTTTTTTGTTCAAGTCCTCAAGAACTGTTCAAGAAAATCATTTGTTTGCATCTGCCAATTTATTGGCTATCCAGTATCCAGAAGATCCCCAAAGCTTCCTTTACAATTCAGATGACCTGTCCCCATAGCTTCCTATACAGTTCAGATGACCTGTCCCCAAAGCTTCCTTTACAATTCAGATGACCTGTCCCCAAAGCTTCCTATACAGTTCAGATGACCTGTGCCCAAAGCTTCCTATACAATTCAGATGACCTGTCCCCAAAGCTTCCTTTACAGTTCAGATGACCTGTCCCCATAGCTTCCTATACAGTTCAGATGACCTGTCCCCAAAGCGTCCTTTACAGTTCAGATGACCTGTCCCCAAAGCTTCCTTTACAATTCAGATGACCTGTCCCCAAAGCTTCCTATACAGTTCAGATGACCTGTCCCCAAAGCTTCCTATACAGTTCAGATGACCTGTCCCCAAAGCTTCCTTTACAGTTCAGATGACCTGTCCCCAAAGCTTCCTATACAGTTCAGATGACCTGTCCCAAAGCTTCCTATACAGTTCAGATGACCTGTCCCCAAAGCTTCCTATACAGTTCAGATGACCTGTCCCCAAAGCTTCCTTTACAGTTCAGATGACCTGTCCCCATAGCTTCCTTTACAGTTCAGATGACCTGTCCCCAAAGCTTCCTATAAAGTACAGAAGACATGTCCCCAAAGCTTCCTATACAGTTCAGATGACCTGTCCCCAAAGCTTCCTATACAGTTCAGATGACCTGTCCCCAAAGCTTCCTTTACAGTTCAGATGACCTGTCCCCATAGCTTCCTATACAGTTCAGATGATCTGTCCCCAAAGCTTCCTTTACAGTTCAGATGACCTGTCCCCAAAGATTCCTATACAGTTCAGGTGACCTGTCCCCAAAGCTTCCTTTACAGTTCAGGTGACCTGTCCCCAAAGTTTCCTTTACAGTTCAGATGACCTGTCCCCATAGCTTCCTATACAGTTCAGATGACCTGTCCCCAAAGCTTCCTATACAGTTCAGATGACCTGTCCCCATAGCTGCCTGTACAGTTCAGATGACCTGTCCCCAAAGCTTCCTATACAGTTCAGATGACCTGTCCCCAAAGCGTCCTATACAGTTCAGATGACCTGTCCCCAAAGCTTCCTATACAGTTCAGATGACCTGTCCCCAAAGCTTCCTATAAAGTACAGAAGACATGTCCCCAAAGCTTCCTATACAGTTCAGATGACCTGTCCCCAAAGCTTCCTATACAGTTCAGATGACCTGTCCCCAAACGTCCTATACAGTTCAGATGACCTGTCCCCAAAGCTTCCTATACAGTTCAGATGACCTGTCCCCAAAGCTTCCTATACAGTTCAGATGACCTGTCCCCAAAGCTTCCTATACAGTTCAGATGACCTGTCCCCAAAGCTTCCTATACAGTTCAGATGACCTGTCCCCAAAGCTTCCTATACAGTTCAGATGACCTGTCCCCAAAGCTTCCTATACAGTTCAGATGACCTGTCCCCAAAGCTTCCTATACAGTTCAGATGACCTGGCCCCAAAGCTTCCTATACAGTTCAGATGACCTGTCCCCAAAGCTTCCTATACAGTTCAGATGACCTGTCCCCAAAGCTTCCTATATAGTTCAGATGACCAGATCCCCAAAGCTTCCTATACAGTTCAGATTACCTGTCCCCAAAGCTTCCTATACAGTTCAGATTACCTGTCCCCATAGCTTCCTGTAGAGTTCAGATGACCTGTCCCCAAAGCTTCCTATACAGTTCAGATGATCTGTCCCCAAAGCTTCCTATACAGTTCAGATGACCAGATCCCCAAAGCTTCCTATACAGTTCAGATGACCTGTCCCCAAAGCTTCCTATACAGTTCAGATGACCTGTCCCCAAAGCTTCCTTTACAGTTCAGATTACCAGTCCCCAAAGCTTCCTATACAGTTAATGTATTTCCACAACGTGTTGAGGCCGGCAGAGAGGCTGAATTAAAGAGGTTGCAGATCTACTGTAAAGCACCACTTCCTTCTGCCCAGTTTTCCGGATGTTGCTACAACAATCAAGCTGTTTTTTACCATCCACAACTGTCGCTTCTTCAGGAGAGATGGTCTCCTGAACTTAAACTCATAAAGAACTACCTGAGAAGCATAAGGATCTCAGTGTTATATGCACTTTGGAACATCTGAGTGAGCTGTACTGCCTTGACCACGGCCTTTGTTCAATGATACATGTTATACTTACAATCAGTTACATTTTTCAGTCACATTTCTGAAGCCCGAGAAATAATAAACATGTACATATACGAAAATTAAAAGGTTTCTGAATGACTTTTTGGAGGATTAGTGTCAAAAGGGTTTAATAAATAAAATAAATAGACATCGATTACCGGCGCGTGGGCCCCCCCCTGAGAGGTTGTCAAGTACGACAGTGTGTGTGTGTGTGTGTGTGTGTGTGTGTGTGTGTGTGTGTGTGTGTGTGTGTGTGTGTGTGTGTGTGTGTGTGTGTGTGTGTGTGTGTGTGTGTGTGTACATGTGCCTGTCTATCCATGAGACAATGTGGAGGGCTGGCTGACTGCCTGCAACTCCACATATAATGGACATTTAAATGCCGAGGAGGGACTCCAAGCCCTTTGGCTCTGGGTTTGAGTATCTCTGTCTTTGCTTTACA
>NC_088243.1:8859637-8889637 GCF_036934945.1 Oncorhynchus masou masou | reverse complement strand
AACCGCTGGTAGGCTTGACGAAACAAAACGAACTGGCAACAGTCAAACAGAGAACACAGGTATAAATACACAGGGGATAATGGGGAAGATGGGCGACACCTGGAGGGGGGTGGAGACAATCACAAAGACAGGTGAATTAGATCAGGGCGTGACAGGTTGTCCTTTTCTCATGACAAAGAGCCACAAATCTTGCTGCTGTGATTGCACACTGCTGATATTTCGCCTAACACATGTGGGAGTTTATCAATGTTTGATTAATTTTTAAATTATTTTTGGGCTTCTGTGATCTGTGGGAAATATGTGTCTCTATTACCTGTCATACATTTGGCAGGGGATTAGGAAGTGTAGCTCAGTTTCCACCTCATTGTGTGGGCAGTGTGCACATAGCCTGTCTTCTCTCGACAGCCAGGTCTGCCAATTGCGGCCTCTCTCAATAGCAAGGCTATGCTCACTGAACCTGTACATAGTCAAGGATTTTCTTAATTAGGGGTCAGTCACAGTCAGGTATTATGTCACTGTGTTCTCTCTGTTTAGGGCCAAATAACGTTCCAATTCGCTCAGTTTTTTGGTTGATTCTATCGAGTGTGTCATCTAGTTATCTTTTTGTTTTCTCATAATTTGGTTGGGTAAAAATGTGTCTCTGTCGTGCGGTCTATGGGGTCTGTTTTGTGTTTGTGAACAGAGCCCCAGAACAAGCTGGCTGAGGGGACTCTTCTCTAGGTTCATATCTTTGTAGGTGATGGCTATTTTCTGGAAAATATGTGGGTATAGTCCTAATTGTGCTCTTTCTCTCTCTCTCCCTAGCTCTCTCTCTCTAGATCTCTCCCTCTAGCTCTCTCTAGCTCTCTCTCTCTCTCTCCAGTTCTCTCTCTCCAGCTCTCTCTCTCCGGCTCTCTCTCCAGCTCTCTCTCCACTCCAGCTCGCCCTTTCTCTCTGCAGTACCACAGTAGGAGGCCCTATCATATGTCTCCACAAAGCTCCAATGGTCTCTCAGTATATGCAGCTTGCAGCTTGCTTCAACAGCCATCAGAGATTTCCTCACTTCAAAAGGACTCAACACAACCACACAATCTCCTCTCTTCGCCTCGCAGCTCTATGTGTACTAATACTCCACAACATCTCGACATACAGTGAGTAGTTCTATAAATACTCCACAAAAACCTGACATACAGTAAGACACCCTACAAATACTCCACAATAACCTGACACACAGTGAGTAGTCCTGTAAATAGTAAACAATAATCTGACATACAGCGAGTAGTCCTACAATTACTCCACAATATCCTGTCGTACAGTGAGTAGTCCACAAATACTCCACAAAACCCTGACATACAGTGAGTAGTCCTGCAAATACCACAAAACATCCTGACATACAGTGAGTACTCCTACAAATACTCCACAACAACCTGATATACATTGAGTAGTCCTACAAATACTCCACAATAAACTGACATACAGTGAGTAGTCCTACAAATAATCCACAATAACCTGACATACAGTGAGTATTCCAACAAATACTCCACAATAACCTGACATACATTGAGTAGTCCTATAAATACTCCACAATAACCTGACATACATTGAGTAGTCCTATAAATACTCCACAATAACCTGACATACATTGAGTTGTCCTATAAATACTCCACAATAACCTGACATACATTGAGTAGTCCTATAAATACTCCACAATAACCTGACATACATTTCCAAGATGGCGTAGCAGTCAGACATCATGTTGTGTCCCGACAAAAATTATGACAATATAGCCAATTTTGACTGTAGCTGGCATATCTAAGGGGAAGACAAAGTTAGCCTACAGGACAAGACTCATGACGCATTAACCTGCAACTAATCCTTTGGCAAAAATATTTGATGGAAAGGTTGTATCTATTCGTTGTTTTTTTAACAGTTCTCTTCGCATATATTTTAAAACATTTGTCTAAACCTCAACATCTAAATACTCTCCTGCAATCCGCCTCACCCAATGTAGCGTAGATCTGCTTTTTTTCTAAAGTATTTATATTTACTTCGGATCCGGAACCCCTCAACTGAAGCTAGCCAGCTAACAGTCAGCAAACCATTGCTAGCGGTCATCAGCTAACCTTTAGCTCGGAAAGCTCTCGCCAGTTCGAGCAACGCGACTCCAACCAGAGCATGATGGACCTATCCCCAGCCAGCCCATCCACTCACTGGACCCATATTTACTTTCAATCTCATTTCGATTTTTAATTTGATTATACCTTCCGGTAACCTACCTCACCCAATGTGATACGGACTCGCTATTATTTTTAATTTTAGAACACATTCAATAACCTCCAGAAGCCAACCAGCTAACTAGCTACAAGCTATTTAGTCATTGTTAGCCACTGCTAGCGGCCTTTACCTTCTGCACAGCAAGCCAGTTTTTTTAAAGTTTTTTTTTTAGCCTGGATAATACTCACCAGTCTAGTTTCCCTGTCCCATCCACCACTGCCCCCTGGACACAGTGATCACTTGGCTACATAGCTGATGCCTTCTGGACTGTCCGTTCATCACGGTACCCCATTCTGTTTGTTTATGTTTTATCTGTCGGCCGCACTCAGGCTCTGTGTGTAGTTAATCCGAACCTCAAAGCATAGTCAATGCCATTTTACCTGCTGTTGTTGTGCTAGCTGATTAGCTGTTGTTGTCTCACCTACTGGTTTAGCTAGCTCTCCCAATCAACACCTGTGATTACTGTATGCCTCGCTGTATGACTCTCTCAAATGTCAATATGCCTTGTATACTGTTGTTTAGGTTAGTTATCATTGTTGTAGCTTACAATGGAGCCCCTAGTTCCACTCTTCATACCCCTGATACCTCCTTTGTCACACCTCCCACACATGCGGTGACCTCACCCATTACAACCAGCATGTCCAGAGATACAACCTCTCTTATCATCACCCAGTGCCTGGGCTTACCTCCACTGTACCCGCACCCCACCATACCCCTGTCTGCGTATTAGGCCCTGAATATATTCTACCATGCCCAGAAATCTGCTCCTTTTATTCTTTGTCCCCAACGCTCTAGGCGACCAGTTTTGATAGCCTTTAGCCGCACCCTCATACTACTCCTCCTCTGTTCCGCGGGTGATGTGGAGGTAAACCCAGGCCCTGCATGTCCCCAGGCACCCTCATTTGTTGACTTCTGTGATCGAAAAAGCCTTGGTTTCATGCATGTCAACATCAGAAGCCTCCTCCCTAAGTTTGTTTTACTCACTGCTTTAACAGTTCGAACTACTAATTTTAAAAATTGCTCTATCCAGAAATAAGTCTCTCACTGTTGCCGCCTGCTACCGACCCCCCTCAGCTCCCAGCTGTGCCCTGGACACCATTTGTGAATTGATTGCCCCCCATCTAGCTTCAGAGTTTGTTCTGTTAGGTGACTGGGATATGCTCAACACCCCGGCAGTCCTACAATCTAAGCTAGATGCCCTCAATCTCACACAAATCATCAAGGAACCCACCAGGTACAACCCTGCATCTGTAAACAAGGGCACCCTCATAGATGTCATCCTGACCAACTGGCCCTCCAAATACACCTCTGCTGTCTTCAACCAGGATCTCAGCGATCACTGCCTCATTGCCTGTATCCGCTACGGACCCGCAGTCAAACGTCCACCCCTCATCACTGTCAAACGCTCCCTAAAACACTTCTGTGAGCAGGCCTTTCTAATCGACCTGGCCCGGGTATCCTGGAAGGACATTGACCTCATCCCGTCAGTTGAGGATGCCTGGTCATTCTTTAAAAGTAACTTCCTCACCATTTTAGATAAGCATGCTCCGTTCAAAACATGCAGAACTAAGAACAGATATAGCCCTTGGTTCACTCCAGACCTGACTGCCCTCGACCAGCACAAAAACATCCTGTGGCAGACTGCAATAGCATCGAATAGTCCCCGCGATATGCAACTGTTCAGGGAAGTCAGGAACCAATACACGCAGTCAGTCAGGAAAGCAAAGGCCAGCTTCTTCAGGCAGAAATTTGCATCCTGTAGCTCTAACTCCAAAACGTTCTGGGACACTGTGAAGTCCATGGAGAACAAGAGCACCTCCTCCCAGCTGCCCACTGCACTGAGGCTTGGTAACACGGTCACCACCGATAAATCCATGATTATCAAAAACTTCAACAAGCATTTCTCAACGGCTGGCCATGCCTTCCTCCTGGCTAATCCAACCCTAGGCCAACAGCTCCGCCCACCCCCCGCAGCTACTCGCCCAAGCCTCTCCAGGTTCTCCTTTACCCAAATCCAGATAGCAGATGTTCTGAAAGAGCTGCAAAACCTGGACCCATGCAAATCAGCTGGGCTTGACAATCTGGAACTCTATTTCTGAAACTATCCATCGCCATTGTCGCAACCCCTATTACCAGCCTGTTCAACCTCTCTTTCGTATCGTCTGAGATCCCCAAGGATTGGAAAGCTGCCGCAGTCATCACCCTCTTCAAAGGGGGAGACACACTGGACCCAAACTGTTACAGACCTATATCCATCCTGCCCTGCCTATGTAAGGTCTTCGAAAGCCAAGTCAACAAACAGGTCACTGACCATCTCGAATCCCACCGTACCTTCTCCGCTGTGCAATCTGGTTTCCGAGCCGGTCACGGGTGCACCTCAGCCACGCTCAAGGTACTAAACGATATCATAATCGCCATCGATAAAAGACAATACTGTGCAGCCGTCTTCATCGACCTTGCCAAGGCTTTCGACTCTGTCAATCACCATATCCTTTCGGCAGACTCAGTAGCCTCGGTTTTTCTGATGACTGATGGCTTGCCTGGCTCACCAACTACTTTGCAGACAGAGTTCAGTGTGTCAAATCGGAGGGCATGCTGTCCGGTCCTCTGGCAGTCTCTATGGGGGTGCCACAGGGTTCAATTCTCGGGCCGACTCTTTTCTCTGTATATATCAAGGATGTTGCTCTTGCTGCGGGCGAGTCCCTGATCCACCTCTACGCAGACGACACCCTTCTGTATACTTCCGGCCAGTCCTTGGACACTGTGCTATCTAACCTCCAAACGAGCTTCAATGCCATACAGCACTCCTTCCGTGTCCTCCAACTGCTCTTAAACGCTAGTAAAACCAAATGCATGCTTTTCAACCGTTCGCTGCCTGCACCCGCACGCCCGACTAGCATCACCACCCTGGATGGTTTCGACCTAGAATATGTGGACACCTATAAGTACCTAGGTGTCTGGCTAGACTGTAAACTCTCCTTCCAGACTCATATCAAACATCTCCAATCCAAAATCAAATCAAGAGTCGGCTTCCGATTTCGCAACAAAGCCTCATTCACTCACGCCGCCAAACTTACCCTAGTAAAACTGACTATCCTACCGATCCTCAACTTCGGCGATGTCACCTACAAAATAGCTTCCAACACTCTACTCAGCAAACTTGATGCAGTTTATCACAGTGCCATCCGTTTTGTTACTAAAGCACCTTATACCACCCACCACTGCGACCTGTATGCTCTAGTCGGCTGGCCCTCGCTACATATTCGTCGCCAGACCCACTGGCTCCAGGTCATCTACAAGTCCATGCTAGGTAAAGCTCAGCCTTATCTCAGTTCACTGGTCACGATGGCAACACCCACCCGTAGCACGCGCTCCAGCAGGTGTATCTCACTGATCATCCCTAAAGCCAACACCTCATTTGGCCGCCTTTTGTTCCAGTTCTCTGCTGCCTGTAACTGGAATGAATTGCAAAAATAGCTGAAGTTGGAGACTTTTATCTCCCTCACCAACTTCAAACATTTGCTATCTGAGCAGCTAACCGATCGCTGCAGCTGTACATAGTCTATCGGTGAATAGCCCACCCAATTTTACCTACCTCATCCCCATACTGTTTATATTTATTTACTTTTCTGCTTTTTTGCACACCAAATTACCTGTACATGACCATCTGATCATTTATCACTCCAGTGTTAATCTGCAAAATTGGAATTATTCGCCTACCTCCTCATGCCTTTTGCACACAATGTATATAGACTCTTTTTTCTCTACTGTTTTATTGACTTGTTAATTGTTTACTCCATGTGTAACTCTGTGTTGTCTGTTCACACTGCTATGCTTTATCTTGGCCAGATCGCAGTTGCAAATGAGAACTTTTTCTCAACTAGCCTACCTGGTTAAATAAAGGTGAAATAAAAAAATAAAAAATAAACATTGAGTAGTCCTATAAATACTCCACAATAACCTGACATACATCTGGTCCCCATACATGATAATAACATGTCCTTAAGTAACCATATTACTGCATGCTCCCAACATATTTCAATGATACAACACATCTCCTGCATGACGACCCTAATAGGTTGCGTCCTCTATCGCCATCATAGTTATTATTTGACCCTGCTGGTCATCAAAGAACTTTTGAACGTCTTGAAAAACGATCTGGGCTTACTGTACTCTTAAATCTCTACCCGGTATAGCCAGAAGAGAACTGGCACCTCTCTGAGCCTGGTTCCTCTCTAGGTTTCTCCCTAGATTCCTGCCTCCTAGGGAGTTTTTCTAGCCACTGTGCTTCTGCCTCTGCATTGATTCTTCTTTGGGGTTGTAGGCTGGGTATCTGTATAGCACTTACTGGTGTAAAAATGGCTTAAAAAATAAATTTGATTGATTGATTGAATACAACCCTGCATAGAACTTCTCACTCCAGGCCATACATGTCACAATAAGCCTTTTCAGGGTCCTAACTGAGCCATTAGAGTCCCCAACATCATACCTCTGTGTCTGGTGTCTGGTTACCAAGCAGACACAACAAAATGGCTGCCATCCAGCAAGTAGATGGGCACTCCACATTTCTATCAGAGTGATTTCCCCAGAAATGTCAGTCTCTCGATGTGCAACACTGATAGAGACATACCCCAAGCGACTTTCAGCTGTAATCGCAGCAAAAGGTGGCGCTACAAAGTTCTAACTTAAGGGGGCTGAATAATTTTGCACTCCCAATTTTTCAGTTTATGAGTTGTTAAAAAAGTTTGAAATATCCAATAAATGTCGTTGCACTTCATGATTGTGTCGCACTTGTTGTTGATTCTTCACAAAAAAATACAGTTTTATATCTTTATGTTTGAAGCCTGAAATGTGGCAAAAGGTCGCAAAGTTCAAGGGGGGCGAATACTTTCGCAAGGCACTCTATGTTCCCGTTCCTCACACGGCATGCATTGGTTGTGTGACATTACATATTTTTTGTGTTTGCAAAAGATGTCCTAACCAGATCACAACCAACGGTTCTCTATAACGACCAAAGTCCTAAAAGACAATAATTTTCATGACATTAACCTGTTGATGCTCTGGGGGCGCTATTTCATTTTTGGATGAAAAACGTTCCCGTTTTAAACAAGATATTTTGTCACAAAAAGATGCTCGACTATGCATATAATTGATAGCTTTCGAAAGAAAACACTCTGACGTGTCCAGAACTACCAAGATATTTTCTGTGCATGCCCTAGAACGTGAGCTTCAGGCAAAACCAAGATGAGACGGCATCCAGGAAAAGAGCAGGATTTTTGAGGCTCTGTTTTCCATTGTCTCCTTATATGGCTGTGAATGCGAGAGAAATGAGCCTGCCCTTTCTCTCGTTTCCCCAAGGTGTCTGCAGCATTTGACGTATTTGTAGGCAGATCATTGGAAGATTGACCATAAGAGACCACATTTACCAGGTGTCCGCCCGGTGTCCTGCGCAGAAATTGGTGCGGAAAAAGTCACCTGCCAGTATTTTTCCATGGGATACAGAGAGGAAAGCAAGCTTCCACGAACTGCATATCAATGAAGAGATATGTGAAAAAACACCTTGAGGATTGATTCCAAACAACGTTTGCCATGTTTCGGTCGATATTATGTAGTTAATCCGGAAAGTTTTACGTTGTAGGTGACTGAATTTTCGGTTCGTTTCGGTAGCCAGACGCAATGTAGAAACGGAACGATTTCTCCTACACACAGACGCTTTCAGGAAAAACTGCGCATTTGGTATGTAACTGAGAGTCTCCTTGAAAACATCAGAAGCTCTTCAAAGGTAAATGATTTTATTTATTTGTTATCTGGTTTTTTGTGAAAATTGCGTGCAAATGCTACTCAAAATGCTATGCTAGCTTTGCATACTCTTACACAAATTAGTCAATTTCTATGGTTCAAAAGCATATTTTGAAAATCTGAGATGACAGTGTTGTTAAGAAAAGGCTAAGCTTGAGTCAGACGCATTCGATTTTCAGAAATCTTTCTTATGCTAATGAGCCTGAGACTTTAGTCACGATCCCGGATCCGGGATGGGGAGTTTCAAGAAGGACATTAAGTGTATTTTCAAACATAGTCCTCTATAAAGAACTGATCTGAGTCATCTTTAAACTTTGAACTCTGTGGTAAAAAAAACATTTAAAAAAATGCGAAAGGTCTCAATTCTCTTTTTATTCACACTAACCTCGCATTAGACTCAATTCAACTTTCAACTTTCACTTCATCTATTTTGTGCTCCGAGTCCTCTTTGCATTCACATTGCTATGTTTAGAAAGGAAACAAGTAATTTTTTCGACATTCACTCAATGTGACATTCACTTTTACAAAGTGCAGGACAAACCATTCCATCGGAATATGTTGTCAGGCAAATATATATATACGTATTTACATTTTGGAAGCTAATAGATGTAATTTAGTTAAATTAGAAGATACTATTAACATGTAAATATTATTACTAACAGAATAAATATCAGAAGAATAACTGAATAATTAAATAATGTAGGTGTCTTCTGCCAATTTAAGGGCTAGTATTCATTTTGTATCCTGTATCCTGATTCTCACAAAACATGTTGTCTTCTCACACTATTTAAACCCCACAATCGAATAAACAGCTTAGGAATCTATCTTAGTCTGTAGAGCACATATTGCAAACAAATGATCTGAACCAAAGAACTGCACACATGTTTTAAAATGTTGTGCTTCCTTGACATTCGCAAATCAATATCCAAAAACAATACATCATCATCTTCTCTCTTCTGTGGCTCCAATGTGAGGAGTTATGCCAGTAGTTTAGTGTGAGGGGTTATGGTAGTAGTCTAGGGGTTATGGCAGTAGTCTAGGGGTTATAGCAGTAGTCTAGGGGTTATGGCAGGAGTCTAGTGTGAGTGGTTATGGCAGTAGTCTAGTGTGAGTGGTTATGGCAGTAGTCTAGTGGTTATGGCAGTAGTCTAGTGTGAGGGGTTATGGCAGTAGTCTAGTGGTTATGGCAGTAGTCTAGTGTGAGGGGTTATGGCGGTAGTCTAGTGGTTATGGCAGTAGTCTAGTGTGAGGGGTTATGGCAGTAGTCTAGTGGTTATGGCAGTAGTCTAGTGTGAGGGGTTATGGCAGTAGTCTCAGGGTTATGGCAGTAGTCTAGGGGTTATGGCAGTAGTCTAGGGGTTATGTCAGTAGTCTAGGGTTTATGGCAGTAGTCTAGGGGTTATGGCAGTAGTCTAGGGGTTATGGCAGTAGTCCAGTGTGAGGGGTTATGGCAGTAGTCTAGGGGTTTTGGCAGTAGTCTAGGGGTTATGGCAGTAGTCTAGAGTGAGGGTTTTGGCAGTAGTCTAGGGGTTATGGCAGTAGTCTAGTGTGATGGCAGTAGTCTAGGGGTTATGGCAGTAGTCTCAGTAGTCTAGGGGTTATGGCAGTAGTCTAGGGGTTATGGCAGTAGTCTAGGGGTTATGGCAGTAGTCTAGGGGTTTTGGCAGTAGTCTAGGGGTTATGGCAGTAGTCTAGTGTGAGGGTTTTGGCAGTAGTCTAGGGGTTATGGCAGTAGTCTAGGGGTTATGGCAGTAGTCTAGGGTTTTGGCAGTAGTCTAGTGGCAGTAGTCTAGTGTGGGTTTTGGCAGTAGTCTAGGGGTTATGGCAGTAGTCTAGGGGTTATGGCAGTAGTCTAGGGGTTTTGGCAGTAGTCTAAGGGTTATGGCAGTAGTCTAGTGTGAGGGTTTTGGCAGTAGTCTAGGGGTTATGGCAGTAGTCTAGTGTGAGGGTTATGGCAGTAGTCTAGGGGTTATGGCAGTAGTCTAGGGGTTATGTCAGTAGTCTAGGGGTTTTGGCAGTAGTCTAGGGGTTATGGCAGTAGTCTAGTGTGAGGGTTTTGGCAGTAGTCTAGGGGTTATGGCAGTAGTCTAGTGTGAGGGTTATGGCAGTAGTCTAGGGGTTATGGCAGTAGTCTAGGGGTTATGTCAGTAGTCTAGGGGTTATGTCAGTAGTCTAGGGCTTATGGCAGTAGTCTAGGGGTTATGGCAGTAATCTAGGCGTTATGGCAGTAGTCTAGTGTGAGGGGTTATGGCAGTAGTCTAGTGTGAGGGGTTATATCAGGGGAAACGGTGTTGCAGTAGTCTAGTGTGAGGGGTTCTGGCAGTAGTCCAGTGTGAGGGGTTATGGCAGTAGTCTAGTGGTTATGGCAGTAGTCTCGGGGTTATGGCAGTAGTCTCGGGGTTATGGCAGTAGTCTAGGGGTTTTGGCAGTAGTCTAGGGGTTATGGCAGTAGTCTAGTGTGAGGATTTTGGCAGTAGTCTAGTGGTTATGGCAGTAGTCTAGTGTGAGGGTTATGGCAGTAGTCTAGGGGTTATGGCAGTAGTCTAGGGGTTATGTCAGTAGTCTAGGGCTTATGGCAGTAGTCTAGGGGTTATGGCAGTAGTCTAGGGGTTATGGCAGTAGTCTAGGCGTTATGGCAGTAGTCTAGTGTGAGGGGGTATGGCAGTAGTCTAGTGTGAGGGGTTATATCAGGGGAAACGGTGTTGCAGTAGTCTAGTGTGAGGGGTTCTGGCAGTAGTCCAGTGTGAGGGGTTATGGCAGTAGTCTAGTGTGAGGGTTATGGCAGTAGTCTAGGGGTTATGTCAGTAGTCTAGGGGTTATGGCAGTAGTCTAGTGTGAGGGTTTTGGCAGTAGTCTAGGGGTTATGGCAGTAGTCTAGTGTGAGGGTTATGGCAGTAGTCTAGGGGTTATGGCAGTAGTCTAGGGGTTATGTCAGTAGTCTAGGGGTTATGTCAGTAGTCTAGGGCTTATGGCAGTAGTCTAGGGGTTATGGCAGTAGTCTAGGGGTTATGTCAGTAGTCTAGGGCTTATGGCAGTAGTCTAGGGGTTATGGCAGTAGTCTAGGGGTTATGGCAGTAGTCTAGGCGTTATGGCAGTAGTCTAGTGTGAGGGGTTATGGCAGTAGTCTAGTGTGAGGGGTTATATCAGGGGAAACGGTGTTGCAGTAGTCTAGTGTGAGGGGTTCTGGCAGTAGTCCAGTGTGAGGGGTTATGGCAGTAGTCTAGTGGTTATGGCAGTAGTCTGGCAGTAGGGTTATGGCAGTAGTCTAGGGGTGGCAGTAGTCTAGGGGTTATGGCAGTAGTCTAGTGTGAGGGTTTTGGCAGTAGTCTAGTGGTTATGGCAGTAGTCTAGTGTGAGGGTTATGGCAGTAGTCTAGGGGTTATGGCAGTAGTCTAGGGGTTATGTCAGTAGTCTAGGGCTTATGGCAGTAGTCTAGGGGTTATGGCAGTAGTCTAGGGGTTATGGCAGTAGTCTAGGGGTTATGGCAGTAGTCTAGGCGTTATGGCAGTAGTCTAGTGTGAGGGGGTATGGCAGTAGTCTAGTGTGAGGGGTTATATCAGGGGAAACGGTGTTGCAGTAGTCTAGTGTGAGGGGTTCTGGCAGTAGTCCAGTGTGAGGGGTTATGGCAGTAGTCTAGTTGTTATGGCAGTAGTCTCGGGGTTATGGCAGTAGTCTCAGGGTTATGGCAGTAGTCTCGGGGTTATGGCAGTAGTCTAGGGGTTATGGCAGTAGTCCAGTGTGAGGGGTTATGGCAGTAGTCTAGGGGTTATGGCAGTAGTCTAGGGGTTATGGCAGTAGTCTAGGGGTTATGGCAGTAGTCCAGGGTGAGGGGTTTTGTCAGGGGAAATGGTGTGCAGTAGTGTAGTGTGAGGGGTTTTGATGTATTGTTTTTCAGTCTCTCGGTCCCAGCTTTGATGCACCTGTACTGACCTTGCCTTCTGGATGATAGCGGGGTGAACATGCAGTGGCTCGGGTGGTTGATGTCCTTGATGATCTTTATGGCCTTCCTGTAACATCGGGTGGTGTAGGTGTCCTGGAGGGCAGGTAGTTTGCCCCCGGTGATGCGTTGTGCAGACCTCACTACCCTCTGGAGAGCCTTGCGGTTGAGGGCGGAGAAGTTGCCGTACCAGGCGGTGATACAGCCCGCCAGGATGTTCTCGATTGTGGATCTGTAGAAGTTTGTGAGTGCTTTTGGTGACAAGCCAAATTTCTTCAGCCTCCTGAGGTTGAAGATGCGCTGCTGCGCCTTCTTCACGATGCTGTCTGTGTGAGTGGACCAATTCAGTTTGTCTGTGATGTGTATGCCGAGGAACTTAAATCTTGCTACCCTCTCCACTACTGTTCCATCGATGTGGATAGGGGGTGTTCCCTCTGCTGTTTCCTGAAGTCCACAATCATCTCCTTAGTTTTGTTGACGTTGAGTGTGAGGTTATTTTCCTGACACCACACTCCGAGGGCCCTCACCTCCTCCCTGTAGGCCGTCTCGTCGTTGTTGGTAATCAAGCCTACCACAGTTGTGTCGTCCGCAAACTTGATGATTGAGTTGGAGGCGTGCGTGGCCACGCAGTCGTGTGTGAACAGGGAGTACAGGAGAGGGCTCATAACGCACCCTTGTGGGGCCCCAGTGTTGAGGATCAGCGGGGAGGAGATGTTGTTACCTACCCTCACCACCTGGGGGCGGCCCGTCAGGAAGTCCAGTGCCCATTTGCACAGGGCGGGGTCGAGACCCAGGGTCTCGAGCTTGATGACGAGCTTGGAGGGTACTAGGGTGTTGAATGCCGAGCTGTAGTCGATGAACAGCATTCTCACATAGATATTCCTCTTGTCCAGATGGGTTAGGGCAGTGTGCAGTGTGGTTGAGATTGCATCGTCTGTGGACCTATTTGGGCGGTAAGCAAATTGGAGTGGGTCTAGGGTGTCAGGTAGGGTGGAGGTGATATGGTCCTTGACTAGTCTCTCAAAGCACTTCATGATGACGGAAGTGAGTGCTACGGGGCGGTAGTCGTTTAGCTGAGTCACCTTAGCTTTCTTGGGAACAGGAACAATGGTGGCCCTCTTGAAGCATGTGGGAACAGCAGACTGGTATAGGGATTGATTGAATATGTCCGTAAACACACCAGCCAGCTGGTCTGCGCATGCTCTGAGGGCGCGGCTGGGGATGCCGTCTGGGCCTGCAGCCTTGCGAGGGTTAACACATCTAAATGTTTTACTCACCTCGGCTGCAGTGAAGGAGAGACCACACGTTTCCGTTGCAGGCCGTGTCAGTGGCACTGTATTGTCCTCAAAGCGGGCAAAAAAAGTTATTTAGTCTGCCTGGGAGCAAGACATCCTGGTCCGTGACTGGGCTGGATTTCTTCCTGTAGTCCGTGATTGACTGTAGACCCTGCCACATGCCTCTTGTGCCTGAGCCGTTGAATTGAGATTCTACTTTGTCTCTGTACTGACGCTTAGCTTGTTTGATAGCCTTGCGGAGGGAATAGCTGCACTGTTTGTATTCGGTCATGTTAACAGACACCTTGCCCTGATTGAAAGCAGTGGTTCGCGCTTTCAGTTTCACGCGAATGCTGCCATCAATCCACGGTTTCTGGTTAGGGAATGTTGTAATCGTTGCTATGGGAACGACATCTTCAACGCACGTTCTAATGAACTGGCACACCGAATCAGCGTATTTGTCAATGTTGTTATCTGACGCAATACGAAACATGTCCCAGTCCACGTGATGGAAGTAGTCTTGGAGTGTGGAGTCAGCTTGGTCAGACCAGCGTTGGACAGACCTCAGCGTGGGAGCTTCTTGTTTCAGTTTCTGTCAGTAGGCAGGGATCAGCAAAATGGAGTCGTGGTTAGCTTTTCCGAAAGGGGGGCGGGGCAGGGCCTTATATGCGTCACGGAAGTTAGAGTAACAGTGATCCAAGGTTTTTCCACCCCTGGTTGCGCAATCGATATGCTGATAAAATTTAGGGAGTCTTGTTTTCAGATTAGCCTTGTTAAAATCCCCAGCTACAATGAATGCAGCCTCCGGATAAATGGTTTCCAGTTTGCAAAGAGTTATATAAAGTTTGTTCAGAGCCATCGATGTGTCTGCTTGGGGGGGGGATATATACGGCTGTGATTATAATCGAAGAGAATTCTCTTGGTAGATAATGCGGTCTACATTTGATTGTGAGGAATTCTAAATCAGGTGAACAGAAGGTTTTGAGTTCCTGTATGTTTCTTTCATCGCACCATGTCTCATTAGCCATAAGGCATATGCCCCCACCCCTCTTCTTACCAGAAAGGTGTTTGTTTCTGTTGCCGCGATGCGTGGAGAAACTTGTTGGCTGCACCGCTTCGGATAGCGTCTCTCCAGTAAGCCATGTTTCCGTGAAGCACAGAACGTTACAGTCTCTGATGTCCCTCTGGAATGCTACCCTTGCTCGGATTTCATCAACCTTGTTGTCAAGAGACTGGACATTGGCAAGAAGAATGCTAGGGAGTGGTGCACGGTGTTCCTGTCTCCGGAGTCTGACCAGAAGACCGCCTCGTTTCCCTCTTTTTCTGAGTCGTTTTTTTGGGTCGCTGCATGCGATCCATTCCGTTGTCCTGTTTGTAAGGCAGAACACAGGATCCGCGTCGCGAAAAACATATTCTTGGTTGTACTGATGGTGAGTTGATGGTGAGTTGATGCTGATCTTATATTCAGTACTTCTTCTCGACTGTATGTAATGAAACCTAAGATGACCTGGGGTACTAATGTAAGAAATAACACGTAAAAAAACTAAAAACTGCATAGTTTCCCAGGAACGCGAAGCGAGGCGGCCATCTCTGTCGACGCCGGAGAGAGAAGCTCTCAGAAAAACAAGTCATGACTTTTGTTTCCTTCTGTTGAATGCACGGCTAATAGTTTACGTGATAACAGTCAAGGGTATAATTGAACTATCATCTAACTTTTATAATTGAACCATTATTCTTCTTCTCACACACTCAAAGTTCAATATGGATATGATATGGATAAAATTTGCTTGCTAGCTAACCAACAACTGTAACAATGTATTTGAAAAACATTCTGCAAATGTGTTTATATTTTCAATAAATATTTGGAGACTAAATATAGTTTACATGATGTCAAACGTCTGTTTTTCCCCACAGATACACGCGCATCTGTTTGTTGCGTAAAATAAAAATAGAAGATGGTGGCGGAGAAGATGGCGGACGTTTTACATGCTCCTAACCGATTATGTCTTTGTGTTAGTTGTTTTGCGTTGTTTGTAACTTATTTTCTAACTTATCCTGTATTGTTATTTTACTGCTGCACTTTAGAAACTACTTGTTAGTTTTATTTATCATTCTTATTCTGATTTTTTTAAGCTGCATTGTTGGTTTGGGGATTGTAAGAAAGTGTTTCACTGTTGTATTCGGCGCATGTGACAAAGAACATTTGATTTGAACAACCAACCCATCTATGTTACATTATTTTCCTTTTGACCAGAGTTCTTTAGGACAGTTGATTTCTTTAGGACAGTTGAGTTCTTTAGGACAGTTGAGTTCTTCAGGACAGTTGAGTTCTTTAGGACAGTTGACCTCTTTAGAACAGTTGAGTACTTTAGGACAGTTGAGTTCTTTAGGACAGTTGAGTTCTTTAGGACAGTTGGGTTCTTAAGGACAGTTGAGTTATTTAGGACAGTTCTGTTCTTTAGGATAATTGAGTTCTTTAGGACAGTTGAGTTCTTTAGGACAGTTGAATACTTTAGGACAGTTTAGTACTTTAGGACAGTTTAGTACTTTAGGACAGTTTAGTACTTTAGGACAGTTGAGTTCTTTAGGACAGTTGAGTTATTTAGGACAGTTGAGTTATTTAGGAGAGTTTAGTACTTTAGGACAATTGAGTTCTTTAGGACAGTTGAGTTCTTTAGGACAGTCGAGTTCTTTAGGACAGTTGAGTTCTTTAGGACAGTTGAGTTCTTTAGGACAGTTCTGTTCTTTAGGACAGTTGACCTCTTTAGGACAGTTGAGTCCTTTAGAGTAGTTGAGTTCTTTAGGACAATTGAAAATGTTGAGAACAAAACTCCTAGATGCTTGTACCCTATCTCAGTGTTTCTCTTGCCTCATTGCTCATCCCTAGCAATGCCGTCGCATAGTACTTTATAATAACGTCACTGCAACCACTTTTGTCCTCTGGGAAAGTGCCATGTCAGACATGACGGTAAAAAACTGATAAAACAAGCATCTCCCGTAGCCAGCTATGAGCCTCTTGATTAAGACGAATGGAGAGAGTAGATGGACGCAGTCAGATCTGTATGGATGAGAGACTTTTGGCCTCAGCTGGCTTGTCTTTGGTGTTGTTTTTCGCCTGAGGGTGAAAGACTCTGATATAGCATGTGGACTGCATGCTGGATACACTACAGAGAAGAGCCTGTTTTACACGGTCTAAATCTATTGCTTACACCAGTGGTTCTCAAGTCCTTCAGTACCCCCAACAGCCCAACTCAGTCCTCCAGTACCCCCAACAGCCCAACTCCAGTCCTCCAGTACTCCCAACAGCCCAACTCCTCCAGTACCCCAACATAACACTTTGTTGTTGTAGCTCCAGACAAACTCACCGGATTCAACTCATTGGTGGCATGATGATTAGTTGACAAGTTGATTCAGGTGTGCTTGTCAAGTGCTACAACAACAACAACAACAACAACAACAACAACAACAACAACAACAAACATACAGTGGGAGACGTCATCAGCACTCCTTTCACAAGTCTCCAAACAAATATGTGTTTTGAGACAGAGAGGCACCTTTTCATTATAACTAGCGTGTGAGGAACATGTTTGCTGGCCTCATAAACTCTAGCCAGCTGGCTAATACTTTAAAAAACTATTTTTGGTTTTGGCAAGTTACGCTAACCCATTTGCTATCCCTTTACCATTGCTTGCTAGCTTGCTGGCTAGTTAGCTACAGAGGTTAGCAGGCTAGTTAGCTACAGTAGTTAGCTACTGCCATCAGTAGTGTTATTATCATATTTAGCCTATTCCATTGTTTGTAGAATGCATACAGGCATTAGAATATAGCGTGGGAAAAGGGAAGCAGGACACACTGTAGACCTGGTAGAAACATTGAAATGTATGTGTAGATGCATGATGCGTTCGGAACTCCCTGATCAGAACTCTATGATCAGAATACTAAAGCTACAGGAACTATCAAGTCTCGACATGGACTGAGGTAGAATGAACTGAATGTGACCCAGACACTGAGTTAGAATGAACTGAATGTGACCCAGACACTGAGTTAGAAAGAACTGAATGTGACCCAGACACTGAGGTAGAATGAACTGAATGTGACCCAGACACTGAGTTAGAATGAATTGAATGTGACCCAGACACTGAGTTAGAATGAATTGAATGTGACCCAGACACTGAGTTAGAATGAATTGAATGTGACCCAGACACTGAGTTAGAATGAATTGAATGTGACCCAGACACTGAGTTAGAATGAATTGAATGTGACCCAGACACTGAGTTAGAATGAACTGAATGTGACCCAGACACTGAGTTAGAATGAATTGAATGTGACCCAGACACTGAGTTAGAATGAACTGAATGTGACCCAGACACTGAGTTAGAATGAACTGAATGTGACCCAGACACTGAGTTAGAATGAACTGAATGTGACCCAGACACTGAGTTAGAATGAACTGAATGTGACCCAGACACTGAGTTAGAATGAACTGAATGTGACCCAGACACTGAGTAGAATAGAATGAACTGAGTTAGAATGAACTGAATGTGACCCAGACACTGAGGTAGAATGAACTGAATGTGACCCAGACACTGAGTTAGAATGAACTGAATGTGACCCAGACTGAGTTAGAATGAACTGAATGTGACCCAGACACTGAGGTAGAATGAACTGAATGTGACCCAGACACTGAGTTAGAATGAACTGAATGTGACCCAGACACTGAGTTAGAATGAACTGAATGTGACCCAGACTGAGCTAGAATGAACTGAATGTGACCCAGACACTGAGGTAGAATGAACTGAATGTGACCCAGACACTGAGGTAGAATGAACTGAATGTGACCCAGACACTGAGTTAGAATGAACTGAATGTGACCCAGACTGAGTTAGAATGAACTGAATGTGAAAGACCACAACCAGCCACTTCTGGCTGGAAGGTAATAATAGTCTGTCTGTCTGCCTGTTTGCTTGTCTGTCTCTCTGTCTATCTATCTGATTGTCTGTCTCTGTCTATCTATCTGCTTGTCTGTCTCTCTGTCTATCTATCTGATTGTCTGTCTCTGTCTATCTAGCTGCTTGTCTGTCTCTCTGTCTATCTATCTGCTTGTCTGTCTCTCTGTCTATCTATCTGATTGTCTGTCTCTGTCTATCTAGCTGATTGTCTGTCTCTCTGTCTATCTATCTGATTGTCTGTCTCTCTGTCTATCTAGCTGCTTGTCTGTCTCTCTGTCTATCTATCTGCTTGTCTGTCTCTCTGTCTATCTATCTGATTGTCTGTCTCTCTGTCTATCTATCTGCTTGTCTGTCTCTCTGTCTATCTAGCTGCTTGTCTGTCTCTCTGTCTATCTATCTGATTGTCTGTCTCTGTCTATCTAGCTGCTTGTCTGTCTCTCTGTCTATCTATCTGCTTGTCTGTCTCTCTGTCTATCTATCTGCTTGTCTGTCTCTGTCTATCTATCTGCTTGTCTGTCTCTCTGTCTATCTATCTGCGTGTCTGTCTCTCTGTCTATCTATCTGCTTGTCTGTCTCTCTGTCTATCTATCTGATTGTCTGTCTCTCTGTCTATCTATCTGCTTGTCTGTCTCTCTGTCTATCTAGCTGCTTGTCTGTCTCTCTGTCTATCTATCTGATTGTCTGTCTCTGTCTATCTAGCTGCTTGTCTGTCTCTCTGTCTATCTATCTGATTGTCTATCTATCTAGCTGCTTGTCTGTCTCTCTGTCTATCTATCTGATTGTCTGTCTCTCTGTCTATCTATCTGCTTGTCTGTCTCTCTGTCTATCTAGCTGCTTGTCTGTCTCTCTGTCTATCTATCTGCTTGTCTGTCTCTGTCTATCTATCTGCTTGTCTGTCTCTCTGTCTATCTATCTGCGTGTCTGTCTCTCTGTCTATCTATCTGCTTGTCTGTCTCTCTGTCTATCTATCTGATTGTCTGTCTCTCTGTCTATCTATCTGCTTGTCTGTCTCTCTGTCTATCTAGCTGCTTGTCTGTCTCTCTGTCTATCTATCTGATTGTCTGTCTCTGTCTATCTAGCTGCTTGTCTGTCTCTCTGTCTATCTATCTGATTGTCTGTCTATCTAGCTGCTTGTCTGTCTCTCTGTCTATCTATCTGATTGTCTGTCTCTCTGTCTATCTATCTGCTTGTCTGTCTCTCTGTCTATCTAGCTGCTTGTCTGTCTCTCTGTCTATCTATCTGCGTGTCTGTCTCTGTCTATCTATCTGCTTGTCTGTCTCTCTGTCTATCTATCTGCGTGTCTGTCTCTCTCTCTATCTATCTGAGTTAGAATCTGCTTGTCTGTCTCTCTGTCTATCTATCTGCTTGTCTGTCTCTCTGTCTATCTATCTGATTGTCTGTCTCTCTCTATCTATCTGCTTGTCTGTCTCTCTGTCTATCTATTTGCTTGTCTGTCTCTCTGTCTATCTATCTGCTTGTCTGTCTCTCTGTCTATCTATCTGCTTGTCTGCTTGTCTGTCTCTCTGTCTATCTATCTGCTTGTCTGTCTCTCTGTCTATCTATCTGATTGTCTGTCTCTCTCTATCTATCTGCTTGTCTGTCTCTCTGTCTATCTATTTGCTTGTCTGTCTCTCTGTCTATCTATCTGCTTGTCTGTCTCTCTGTCTATCTATCTGCTTGTCTGTCTCTCTGTCTATCTGTCTGCTTGTCTGTCTCTCTGTCTATCTATCTGTCTGTCTGCCTGTTTGGCTGTCTGTCTCTCTGTCTATCTATCTGCTTGTCTGTCTATCTATCTGCTTGTCTGTCTCTCTCTCTATCTATCTGCTTGTCTGTCTCTCTGTCTATCTATCTGCTTGTCTGTCTCTCTGTCTATATATCTGCTTGTCTGTTTGCCTATCTGCCTGTTTGTCTGTCTGCCTGCCTGTCTGCATTTATGTCTGCCTGTATGCCTGTCTGTCTCTCTGTCTATCTATCTGCTTGTCTGTTTGCCTATCTGTCTGTCTGCCTGTTTGCTTGTCTGTATCTGTCTATCTATCTGCTTGCCTGTTTGCCTATCTGCCTGTCTGCCTGTTTGTCTGTCTGCCTGCCTGTCTGCATTTATGTCTGCCTGTATGCCTGTCTGTCTGTCTGCCTGTCAATCATCTGTCTAGTCTATCACAATGTCCATAGTGAGAGGTTAATAGCGGTGACAGTGTGCAGAACTTTAGCTGATAATAGAAGCCATGGTATGCATCCCAAATGGGATCCTATTCCCTTTATAGTGTTCAAGTGCACTACTATTGACACGGGCCAATAGGGCTCTGGTTTAAAAGAAGTGCACAGCATAGGGAATAGAATGCAATTTGGAACACAGTGTGTCCTGGTGGGAGAGAAATGACAGTCTCGCCTCGGCTGAGAAGCTTATTATATTTTAATGTAATTTAACGGAACATCGTCGGATTCATCTAATACATGATTCTAGAAGAAATTCAAGTTACTTTTTTTAGAAGATTTGGAATATAGAATTTGGAATGTAGAATGCAGATTGTAGAATACAGGATGCTGAATGTGGAATGTATCTATATTAAATCAAGGAAAACAGAGGTTGATGTGTCAATTAATTTCTACTTCAAGCAGTAAGCATGATGAACCAATTAGAATGAATCATTAAAATACATTCTAATCAGGCTTTTATCACTACTGTATTAAATTTACTTAGGAAATGGTTTTCAAAACATTAGCGAGATAAATCTAATTCAAGGTGTGGATAAGACTTCTATATGTTTTCATTAAATGTTTACTTTACTCACTCTCTTCGCCTTCACTTTCTTTCTTATTTCCCTGCATGCATCTCTCCCCTTTATAGGTTTAATGTTGATCCACCTTTTCTCCGTCACATTGGCATTCGTTTACGTTTGTGGACTCTGCTTGTGAACATAAATTAATTAGACAAATACTAACGAAACATCATTACACAACAGTGCGTACCTAATTAAAAGCTTTTTATTTTAGTTTCCTTGAGTACCTCTTGATGGATATCTAAGAACTGAGAGAGAGCTGTTCAGAAGCTAGCTAAGGAATGCATTGAACTCCATTCTAGTCTCAGATAGGGCCTATACTTCAAATCGAACGGATTAAAGCAGTAAACAAACAATCACAAATAAAATGCAGGAAACAAACAATCACCCTCTCACATTTGCATGCTGCAATATTTCCAGCACTTGTTTACTGTAAAACAGACAATTATGCCAAGCTTGTTTCCTGGAAAAAATAAATAAAAAAAGAGACCATTAAAGAGATTTGCTTGGTGGATGATTGCCTACAGTGTTTTCCACCTTCTTAAAAGGCAATGGTGTCTGTTATATATATATATATATATATATACTCTGCACTGTAGTGCTGTGTGTCACGATCGTTGGAAGCATCCTCGGACCAACGTGCAGCGTAATCTGGGTTCCAAATCTTTTTTATTTAAAGTAATTGAACCACACAACAAAACAATAAAGAATTAACGAAATGTGACGACAATGGAGTGATAACATGCAACTACCCATAAACAATATCCCATAAACACATGTGGAAATTAGAGACAACGATTACCAGCTGCCTCTATTTGGGAATCATACAAATCACCAACGTAGAAATAATAACCTAGAACCCCACATAGAAAAATGAAACTAGAATAACCCCCAGTCACGCCCTTACCTACCACACTATAGAAAACCAGGGCGTGACACTGTGCTTCCAGACATGTGTTTTCCGATAATGTGACTAAAATAAAACAGATGAAAGTTAATGTTTGGGAGAGCAATGGATGGGTTTTATAACTAGACTATCCATTTAACATCTCACTGAGGCAGGAGCATTATTCAAACATTGTTAACATACAAATCATATCAGGATGAAAGATGCAAAAAAATAACACTAGACTCTCTGATTAGACTCTGATTAGTCTATACTCTGAATAGACTCTGATTAGACTCTCTGATTAGTCTATACTCCGAATAGACTCTGATTAGACTCTCTGATTAGTCTAGACTCTGATTAGACTCTCTGATTAGACTCTGATTAGTCTATACTCTGAATAGACTCTGATTAGACTCTCTGATTAGTCTAGACTCTGATTAGACTCTCTGATTAGACTCTGATTAGTCTATACTCTGAATAGACTCTGATTAGACTCTCTGATTAGTCTAGACTCTGATTAGACTCTCTGATTAGACTCTCTGATTAGTCTATACTCTGAATATACTCTGATTAATCTAGACTCTGATTAGACTCTCTGATTAGACTCTCTGATTAGTCTATACTCTGAATAGACTGATTAGACTCTCTGATTAGTCTATACTCTGATTAGACTCTGATTAGACTCTCTGATTAGTCTAGACTCTGATTAGAGTCTCTGATTGGACTACTCTGATTAGACTATACTCTGAATAGACTCTGATTAGTCTAGACTCTGATTAGACTCTCTGATTAGACTCTCTGATTAGTCTATACTCTGATTAGACTCTGATTAGACTCTCTGATTAGTCTAGACTCTGATTAGAGTCTCTGATTAGACTAGACTCTGATTAGACTAGACTCTAATTAGACTAGACTATTCTAGACTGGTTAGACTTCACTCTCTTTTTTACAGTGTCTGTGTGGCTGTGGGTTCACAAAGAGAGGGTGGGACTTGAAGGTCTTTTTAACATCAATCTGATTGACAAGAACGTGTGAGGGAACGTCTGCACTGACGGAACACAGTGTCAAAGCGCATGAACGATCATGTTCCTTCAGTCTACTTCCTGGCTCAAACCCTTGGCAACAGCTCTGAAAACCAGTTTGATAATGACGTCGCTTGTCACACCGCTTCTTCTGAAGGAGGTGAAAAATGTGACTTGATGGAAAAGCGTGGAGACAAGTATGAAATAATAAGAATGAGAAATAATATCTAATTTGCTGTTATTGCACTTCCTGTTTTAGTGATTGCCAATATTGCGCAAGGGGCTCTTCCTGTTCAGGTCGAAGCTCTGCTATCTCTTTACTGAAGTTTCTGTAAGCAAGACAGCATTTGGAAGAAAAAAGGGAAAAAAAGAAAAAAGTTTGGAAGATGAATCAGAGGGAAGCGGGAACTTTATCGCTGGTAGTGTGGCAGGCTGATAAAATGATCAGCTGTGTGCACTGCTCCTAGAAGCATGTAACCACGGGAACCCTAATTAGCACTCGGTTTGTGAAGTTCCCCGGGCTCTCGCTCAGCATCTAAATGACACGCTCCACAATCATTATGAATTTGTGTCTAATTGGGGTTGTTATATATTGATTTGGGGGTAGAAAACACCTCAATAACGGAGGAGAAGTCTAGATTTTGTTTGTAGATGCTACCGGATACTCGGGGGGGGGGTAGAGATATTACTTAAGGATGCTTATCAGAATGGAGAACTGTGATCATTTAGGTTTTGCATTTGTGCAAAACTCTGGTTGGTGTTGATGAGCTCTTTATTTAGTTATTACTCTTTTTTTCACTTATTTCCTTTTCCTGTTGTTGTTGTTGTTACATTGTTGAGAGGTGAACCTGCAAGAAATCATATAATTCCACTGTGTACCCCATGTATATCATGTGGATATAAACACACTGGAGCTGGATTAAAGATAAAGGGTGCTCAGTATTTCAAAGCAGCCATGTTTAACATGCAAAGGATATTGGATTTCAATAATTAATTTGATAAAAATTTAACAAAGATGACTTCTACAAACACATTCAAAGACACACCTCTCTAAGGATACACCTCTCTAAGGACACACCTCTCTAAGGACTCATCTCTCCAAGTATACCTCTCTCTAAGGACACACCTCACTAAGGACTCATCTCTCCAAGGATACACCTCTCTAAGGATACACCTCTCTAAGGACACACCTCTCTAAGGACACACCTCTCTAAGGACACACCTCTCTAAGGACACACCTCTCCAAGGGACACACCTCTCCAAGGACACATCTCTCTAAGGACACACCTCTCTAAGGACACACCTCTCCAAGGATACACCTCTCTAAGGACACACCTCTCTAAGGACACACCTCTCTAAGGACACACCTCTCTAAGGACACACCTCTCCAAGGATACACCTCTCTAAGGATACACCTCTCTAAGGACACACCTCTCTAAGGACACACCTCTCTAAGGACACACCTCTCCAAGGGACACACCTCTCCAAGGACACATCTCTCCAGGGACACATCCTCATCATGATTATTCTAGTATTTATTTTATTGAACTTTTATTTTAACCTTTATTTTTATCAGGGAAGACATATTGAGACCCAGGTCCCAGGTACAAATGTTACACATTATCCCCAACACACACACACACACACACATATATACATATATATATATATATATATATATATATATATATATATATATATATATATATATATATATACAGTACCAGTCAAAAGTTGACACATCTACTCATTAAAGTGTTTTTCTTAATTTTTTACTATTTTCTATTTTCTAGAATAATAGTTAAGACATCAAAACTATGAAATAACATATATGGAAACATGGTGTAACCGAAAAAAAGTTTTAAACAAATCTAAATATATTTCATATTTTAGATTCCTCAAAGTCTCCCTTTTCCTTGATGACAGCTTTGAACAGTCTTCGCATTCTCTCAACCAGCGTCATGAGGTAGTTACCTGGAATGCTTTTCCAACAGTCTTAAAGGAGTTCCCACATATGCTGAGCACTTGTTGGCTGCTTTTCCTTCACTCTTGAGTGAATTTGGCAGTATGTCCATCCGGTCTCACAACCATGTGTAACCACGCTAGCCCCATGCTAGGATCCTCTACATCCAACTTCTTCACTTACAGGATTGTCTGAGACCAGCCAGCTGGACAGCTGATTAAACTGATTCTGTACACTTCATCTATATGTGGATGATACTATCATGGATCATGGATACTATTGGTCTGACAGTTGATCTGGCTGTGTCAAAACTACAGTCAGATTTTAAAATCTTGGTGTGCTTGGACCATGTTATTTTTTTGGTGATGTGGACACCAAGGAACTTGAAGCTCTCAACCTGTTCCACTACAGCCGCAATGATGAGAATGAGGGCGTGCTCGGCCCACCTTTTCCTGTAGTCCACAATCATCTCCTTAGTCTTGATCACGTTGAGGGAGAGGGTGATGTCCTGTCACCACACGGCCAGGTCTCTGACCTCATTCCTATATGCTGTCTTGTCGTTGTCGGTGATCAGGCCTACCACTGTAATGTCGTCAGCAAACTTAATGATGGTGTTGGAGTTGTTCCTAGCCATGCAGTCATGAGTGAACAGGGTTTACAGGAGGGGGCTGAGCACGCACCCTTGAGGGGCCCCCGTGTTGAGGATCAGTGTGGCGGATTTGTTTTTACCTACCCTTACCACCTGGGGGCTGCCGGTCAGGAAGTCCAGGATCCAGTTGCGGAGGGAGGCGTTTAGTCCCAGGGTCCTTAGCTTAGTGATGAGCTTTGAGGGCACAATGGTGTTGAACCCTGAGCTGTAGTCAATGAATAGCATTCTCACATAGGTGCTCCTTTTGTCCAGGTCTGAAAGGGGCAGTAAGGAGTGGAATAGAGATGGCATCATCTGTGGATCTGTGGATCTGTTGGGGCGGTATGGAAATTAGAGTGGGTCTAGGGTTTTTGGGAAAATTGTGTTGATGTGAGCCATGGCCAGCATTTCAAAAATCCTCATGGCACCAGACGTGAGTGCAACAGGTTGGTTGTCCTTTAGGCAGTTTACCTTAGTGTTATTGGGCACAGGCACTATGTGGTCAGCTTGAAACATATTGTTATTACAGACTCAGACAAGGAGAGGTTGAAAATGTCAGTGAAGACACTTGCCAATTGGTCAGCACATGTACACGTCCTGGTAATCCGCCTGGCCCTGCAGTCTTGTGAATGTTGACCTGTTTAAAGGTCTTACTCACATTGGCTGTGCAGAGCGTTAACACTCAGTCGTCCAGAATAGCTGGTGCTCTCATGCATGTTTAAGTGTTGCTTTCCTTTAAGCAAACATAGAAGTAATTTAGCTCGTCTGGTAGGCTTGTGTCACTGTGCAGCTCTTGGCTCTGCTTCCCTTGGTAGTCTGTAATAGTTTGCAAGCCCTCCACATCTGACGAGCGTTGGAACCGGTGTAGTACGATTCGATCTTAGTCCTGCTTGATGGTTCGTTGGAGGGCATAGCAGAATTTATATCTTATTTCTTAACTCCATTCTTGCATATTTTATTCATCTTGTGTGAGGTTCTTAAGCAATCATTTCACGGTCAAGTCTAAACCCGTTGTATTCGGCAAATGTGACAAATTCTATTTTTCTTTCGCTCGAGCTTAAGGGGCCTAAGACACTCAGTCGAGTGAAACATAGAGCCATCATATTTAATCCACAAGACAAGAAATATCATATCTATGTCCCTTTAAAGTGTAAACGCACAGCAGGGACCCAAGAGTGAAACCTGAAAACATACCTTTCTGCTATCTTCTCTCTCCGCTAATGTTCAGACATACGGCACCATCTTACATTTTAGAAACCACTGTAATTCCTGGGCATAATGAATAATGCATCATGATCACACCACCATTATTCTCATGTTTTTAATTAATATTTTTCAAGGTGATTATTGTTCACACTTAGTTTTCCAAAATAGATTACTGTGTGAGAAGCTGCCTGTTACAGAACAGTGGGTAATTAAAAACCACTGTCAAACTTTTTTTTGCAGAGAACACAGAAACAGCTAATGAAGAGGGTTATACTGTATAATGTATTAGCCATAGCTTGATCTGGACCTTATTTTTTAAATTTAAATATGCAAGGCAGTTAATAGCAAATTCTTGTTCACATTGAAGGCCTACTCTGGCCAAGCACGGACGATGCTGGGCCAATTGTGTGCAGCCCTATGGGACTTCCAATCACGTCCAGTTGTGATACAGTCTGGATTCGAACCAGGGTGTCTGAGATGCAGTGCCTTGGACCGCTGTGCCACTTGGGAGCCCATACCTTAGCCTTGACCTTTTCTAGAATTGGTACTTTAAAGATGGTACTTTGTGGTACTTTAAAGATACAAAGTTCAAAGTCTGAGGCCACTTGACGGAATCAGAACGCCACGTTCCACCTGGATCCAGCCACGCCGAAATGAATAAGATATGCTCAATGATTGACATTTCAGGACATATAAAAAGCCAGCGTGTGAAAATGTACACTGCAAGCCCAGCAGCGGCTAGCTAGCACGATACACACCACAGTGAGATCTAGAACTGAACAGAATGTCTTTGACATTTTGTCTGAGACTGTTAGACAGCTTCCAGTAAACTAACCGGTGAAAAAAGGAAGATGGATTCCACTGATAGTGGGCTATAAGTCTGCCCGTCCATCACCATGCCTGGCACATTCATCACCCACTCCCCTGTTTGTTGTCCAGCCCACATTAGGGACCCTCACATTTGAATCCTGATTTATTGTCAATGTTGGCAAGCTCTGGTGCTTGTGTCTGACTTTGGAAATGAGTTCTGTCAGCGCTCCTGCTTTTCCCCCAATGCCGTCATTCTCTTGCTATAACTCGGAATGCTAAGTGGGAAGCTGGAAGCTCGGGAGCAGAGAGGCGGAGGTGGAGGCAGTGTTGCGTGTGTTCGAATCGCCTTGTCGTCATTGAAGATGTCACCTCATTTAGACTTCCACGTATGAGAGGCACCCTACATTTGACAGATTGAGTTTCTGTATGTTCTGTATCTTAGTGTATGGTGGAACCAGCAGTGGCACGCACCACAGCAGGAGCTCCCAGGCATTAGAAACTGCCAGAACTACATGGAATAACTACAAATAACATGACATACAACTGACATAAACGACAAGTCTCATGTAGGGTTTACTGTAATCTTATAGGCATATCCCGTGAAGAAGCTAACAAGCTGTTTCTAATGAATGCCTTTTCAATGGCAGATACTGTAATGACACACACACACACACACACACACACACACACACACACACACACACACACACACACACACACACACACACTGATCTTTACAGCGTGGGAGAATAATTCACCTCCACATCAACACTTCTAATATGCGTACATGTTTTACAGTTTAACACATTAACAGGACACACACTAACTGCCCCCCCCCACTTCAACAATTACCTGTTTCAGCCTGCAGAGCAAGAGGACACCTCTACTTCATCATTAACCTGTTTCAGCCTGCAGAGCAAGAGGAAACCTCTACTTCATCATTAACCTGTTTCAGCCTGCAGAGCAAGAGGACACCTCTACTTCATCATTAACCTGTTTCAGTCTGCAGAGCAAGAGGAAACCTCTACTTCATCATTAACCTGTTTCAGCCTGCAGAGCAAGAGGAAACCTCTACTTCATCATTAACCTGTTTCAGCCTGCAGAGCGAGAGGAAACCTCTAATTCATCATTAACCTGTTTCAGCCTGCAGAGCAAGAGGAAACCTCTACTTCATCATTAACCTGTTTCAGCCTGCAGAGCAAGAGGAAACCTCTACTTCATCATTAACCTGTTTCAGTCTGCAGAGCAAGAGGAAACCTCTACTTCATCATTAACCTGTTTCAGCCTGCAGAGCAAGAGGAAACCTCTACTTCATCATTAACCTGTTTCAGCCTGCAGAGCAAGAGGAAACCTCTACTTCATCATTAACCTGTTTCAGCCTGCAGAGCAAGAGGAAACCTCTACTTCATCATTAACCTGTTTCAGCCTGCAGAGCAAGAGGAAACCTCTACTTCATCATTAACCTGTTTCAGCCTGCAGAGCAGAGGAAACCTCTACTTCATCATTAACCTGTTTCAGCAGAGCAAGAGGAAACCTCTACTTCATCATTAACCTGTTTCAGCCTGCAGAGCAAGAGGAAACCTCTAATTCATCATTAACCTGTTTCAGTCTGCAGAGCAAGAGGAAACCTCTACTTCATCAAACCTCTACCTCTACTTCATCATTAACCTGTTTCAGCCTGCAGAGCAAGAGGAAACCTCTACTTCATCATTAACCTGTTTCAGCCTGCAGAGCAAGAGGAAACCTCTACTTCATCATTAACCTGTTTCAGCCTGCAGAGCAAGAGGAAACCTCTACTTCATCATTAACCTGTTCATCATTAACCTGTTTCTGCAGAGCAAGAGGAAACTTCATCTACTTCATCATTAACCTGTTTCAGCCTGCAGAGCAAGAGGAAACCTCTACTTCATCATTAACCTGTTTCAGAAACCTCTACTTCATCATTAACCTGCCTGCAGAGCAAGAGGAAACCTCTACTTCATCATTAACCTGTTTCAGCCTGCAGAGCAAGAGGAAACCTCTACTTCATCATTAACCTGTTTCAGTCTGCAGAGCAAGAGGAAACCTCTACTTCATCATTAACCTGTTTCAGCCTGCAGAGCAAGAGGAAACCTCTACTTCATCATTAACCTGTTTCAGCCTGCAGAGCAAGAGGAAACCTCTACTTCATCATTAACCTGTTTCAGCCTGCAGAGCAAGAGGAAACCTCTACTTCATCATTAACCTGTTTCAGCCTGCAGAGCAAGAGGAAACCTCTACTTCATCATTAACCTGTTTCAGCCTGCAGAGCAAGAGGAAACCTCTACTTCATCATTAACCTGTTTCAGCCTGCAGAGCAAGAGGAAACCTCTACTTCATCATTAACCTGTTTCAGCCTGCAGAGCAAGAGGAAACCTCTACTTCATCATTAACCTGTTTCAGCCTGCAGAGCAAGAGGAAACCTCTACTTCATCATTAACCTGTTTCAGCCTGCAGAGCAAGAGGAAACCTCTA
>NC_088243.1:8797137-8849637 GCF_036934945.1 Oncorhynchus masou masou | reverse complement strand
AGACTACCTGTTGCTCTTATATTATGTACAGTAAATGTAAAGCATGACCACTGCAGTTGACGAGCTTTATCTCAGGAAATGCCACATTCATACATTTTATTTTGAAAACGGCTTGATATAATGCCAAGGGAGTTTGCACTTAGCTTTTATATAACAATTTGCATAATTCTCAGCAATTCACTGCAATTTGCTCTTTTGGCAAACAGGCCCGACTATTCGTTTTAACTTAGAGGGCTTTTAATGACAAATAACAGCGTTATGCTTCCAGTTATTCCAATTCCAACAGGTCCAACAGGTCATATCTTCACCATGATAATATCTTTCTGTCATGTCATAGTTAGCAGGAGAACTTTCTGACAACATCAAGGTTGTAGGCCTGCTAACCAAATACCCCCCGATCCACATCAACTGGACTGCATTAGAGAGAGTCAGCAGTTTTAATTCCTTGCCATCCACATCACAAAGGACTTGACATGGACCAACAACACCGCCACTCTTGTCAAGAGGGCGCAACAGCATCTTTACTTCCTAAGGCGGCTGAAGAAATTCAACGTACCACCCCGGTCCTCTCTAAACACTAACGCTGCACCATAGAGAGCGTCCTGACCGTTTGCATCATGGCCTGGTATGGGAATTGCTCTGTCCACAACCGCAAGGCCCTCCAGCAGGTGGTGAAGACGGCCCAGTACATCACTGGGACCGTGGCCCTCCAGCAGGTGGTGAAGACGGACCAGTACATCACTGGGACCGTGGTCCTCCAGCAGGCCCAGTACATCACTGGGACCGTGGCCCTCCAGAGGGTGGTGAAGACGGACCAGTACATCACTGGGACAGTGGCCCTCCAGCAGGTGGTGAAGACGGACCAGTACATCACTGGGACAGTGGCCCTCCAGGGGGTGGTGAAGATGGACCAGTACATCACTGGGACCGTGGTCCTCCAGCAGGTGGTGAAGACGGACCAGTACATCACTGGGACAGTGGCCCTCCAGCGGGTGATGAAGACGGACGAGTACATCACTGGGACCGTGGCCCTCCAGCAGGTGGTGAAGACTGGGGAGCCAGTACATCACTGGGACCATGGCCCTCCAGCAGGTGGTGAAGACGGACCAGTACATCACTGGGACCATGGCCCTCCAGCAGGTGGTGAAGACGGACCAGTACATCACTGGGACCGTGGCCCTCCAGCAGGTGGTGAAGACGGACCAGTACATCACTGGGACCATGGCCCTCCAGCAGGTGGTGAAGACGGACCAGTACATCACTGGGACCGTGGCCCTCCAGCAGGTGGTGAAGACGGACCAGTACATCACTGGGACCGTGGCCCTCCAGCAGGTGGTGAAGACGGACCAGTACATCACTGGGACCGTGGCCCTCCAGCAGGTGGTGAAGACGGACCAGTACATCACTGGGACCATGGCCCTCCAGCAGGTGGTGAAGACGGACCAGTACATCACTGGGACCGTGGCCCTCCAGCAGGTGGTGAAGACGGACCAGTACATCACTGGGACAGTGGCCCTCCAGCGGGTGATGAAGACGGACCAGTACATCACTGGGACCGTGGTCCTCCAGCAGGTGGTGAAGACGGACCAGTACATCACTGGGACCGTGGCCCTCCAGGGGGTGGTGAAGACGGACCAGTACATCACTGGGACAGTGGCCCTCCAGCAGGTGGTGAAGACGGACCAGTACATCACTGGGACCATGGCCCTCCAGCAGGTGGTGAAGACGGACCAGTACATCACTGGGACAGTGGCCCTCCAGCGGGTGATGAAGACGGACCAGTACATCACTGGGACCGTGGTCCTCCAGCAGGTGGTGAAGACGGACCAGTACATCATTGGGACCGTGGTCCTCCAGAGGGTGGTGAAGACGGACCAGTACATCACTGGGACCGTGGCCCTCCAGAGGGAGGTGTAGACGGACCAGTACATCACTGGGACCGTGGCCCTCCAGCGGGTGGTGAAGACGGACCAGTACATCACTGGGACCGTGACCCTCCAGAGGGTGGTGAAGACGGACCAGTACATCACTGGGACCGTGGCCCTCCAGCAGGTGGTGAAGACGTCCCAGTACATCACTGGGACAGTGGCCCTCCAGAGGGTGGTGAAGACGGACCGGTACATCACTGGGACTGTGGTCCTCAGAGGGTGTTGAAGACGGACCAGTACATCACTGGGACCGTGGCCCTCCAGAGGGTGGTGTAGACGGACCAGTACATCACTGGGACAGTGCTCCCACACATCTGGGACATCTACTCAAAACTGAGGAAGCATCTTCAAGGAATCCACACACCCCAGCCACAAGCTGTTCTCTCCCTTAGCGTTGGGAAGACAGTATCGGAGAATGAGGTCTGATACCAACAGGATCGGAGGCAGTTTCTACCTACAACCCATCAGACTGCTGAACACTTGAACTGGACTGACCACCTGCACTGACTCTCTGCACCTTAGCACACATTCACTCACACACTCACTCACTCACTCACTCACTCACTCACTCACTCACTCACTCACTCACACACATATACACACACACACACATACAGTGCTTTCAGAAAGTATACTCACCCTTTGACTTTTTCCACATTTGGTTAAACTGAATTTAAAATGGATTAAATTGAGATGTCGTAACCGGCCGTGACCGGGAGGTCCGTGGGGTGACGCACAATTGGCATAGCGTCGTCCGGGTTAGGGAGGGCTTGGCCGGTAGGGAGATCCTTGTCTCATCGCGCACCAGCGACTCCTGTGGCGGGCTGGGCGCAGTGCGCGCTAACCAAGGTTGCCAGGTGCACAGTGTTTCCTCTGACACATTGGTGCGGCATGCTTCCGGGTTGGATGTGCGCTGTGTTAAGAAGCAGTATGGCTGGTTGGGTTGTGTATCGGAGGACGCATGACTTTCAACCTTCATCTCTCCCGAGCCCGTACGGGAGTTGTAGCGATGAGACAAGATAGTAGCTACTAAAAACAATTGGATACGAAATTGCAGAGAAAAGGGTAAAATTCACACAAAAAACACCTCATATAATAACTTCCATGGACTAACTCTGTTTTCAATAATAGTGTTTAAAATAGTTACAGAGTTGAATGGCTGTGATAGGAGAAAACTGAAGATGGATCAACATAGTAGATATACCTCAATACTAAACTAAACGACATAGTAAAAAGAAGGAAGCCTGTACAGAATAAAGATATTCCAAAACATGCATCCTGTTTGCAACAAGACACTAAAGTAACACTGCAAACAATTTGGCAAAACAATTCACTTTTTGTCCTGTTATGTTTGGGGCTAATCCAATACAACACATTACGGAGGACCACTCTCCATATTTTCAAGCATAGTGGTGGTTGCATCATGTTATGAGAATGCTTGTAGTTGCTAAGGACTGGGGAGTTTTTCAGGATAATAAATACATGGAATAGAGCTAAGCACAGGCAAAATCCTAGAGGAAAACCTGGTTCAGTCTGCTTTCCACCAGACACTGGGAGATGAATTCACCTTTCAGCAGAAATACTCACAGCTGTAATCACTGCCAAATGTGACTCTAACATAACATTGACTCAGGATTCTTATTAAAATTAGATATTTCTGTATTTCATTTTTTTTTATAAATGTGCATACATGTACAAAATAATGTTTTCTCTTTGTCATTACGGGGTATTGTGTGTAGATGGGTGAGAGAACAACATCTATTTAATCCATTTAGAATTCAGGCTGTTACAACAACAACATATAGAATAAGTTATGGGGTTTGCGAAGATGCTGTATGCATTCATGCTACACACACATCACAACAGCTGCTTACAGACTATTACACATCACAACACATCACAACAGCTGCTACCAGACTGTTACACATCACAACACATCACAACAGCTGCTACCAGACTGTTACATATCACAACACATCACAACAGCTGCTGCTAGACTGTCACACATCACAACACATCACAACAGCTGCTACCAGACTGTTGCTATACTGCTCAGTTTATACACTACCCACCATCCCTCCTTCCCCAAAACATATGTACATTTTGGACTATAAATTGTGCCTTCCTGTATTATACTGATGCTAAAATGTTTACTCTATTCTACTGAACCATTTACTTTATGTTGGTATTCTTATCCTTTATTATTCCTTATTATTGTTGCATTGTAGAGCGAGAACCTGCCAGTAAGCATTTCATTGGACAATCTGTACCCCGTGTATCCCATCCACACAACTAATAAAACTTGAATCTTGAACAACCTATGAAATTCCCCCTTAACACAAGTATGTCAATGTGTATAAGTACACAGTATACAGAGCCCATCAATTCCAAATGCACTTCCTTCTTTAACAATCGGACGGCAGAATTGGAATGCGGCGAGTGCTTTATAACTACCTGTACATGATTGATACAAGTGAACAACACAAATTACCCATTTATCCTATATAATAATGCCTTACGTAAAACTATTTCCATGGTTACTGCCTAGCAGGTAAAAGCTGCTCTGACCAAATGTCAGTAGCCCACACAGAGATGGAAGTAGTAGAGAAAGAGATGAAAGAAGTAGAAGCATACCAGCCTTAACTGATTAAGTCTTTTCTGCACCACAAACTGTACGAAACAGATAGACGCGATAAAATTCCTGGACAGAAACACGGAGCACTAATTAAAGGATTCCCTTTGTCCAATAGCAGATCAGAGGAGAAGACAGCATATCGATAGACACTGTTATTCTGTGTGCTCAACATTGAGGAGCTATGGGCCAGCGTGAAATTAATGCAGCCGGAGATGGCCTTTATCGCCCTTTAAATTAGCCACAAATGACAGGAAATTGAGTCATAGATTAGAGAAAGTGGCCCATTAAAGACATGAAGGAGATGGATCTTTCTTGGGCAAGAGCTGTCACTCTTAATTGATCAATCAGGGGTAGAAGGATCAATTCTCTTGGGGCTGGAAAATACTGGAAGGCCACTGAAGCTATCCCCATGCAGATCATACTGTATGTCAAACTTTTGGTAGATAGCATTGCATCAATACATCTAAAAAGTATACCTGTCATTTTCACGTGTGTACCATGTATTTAATCATATTGTTCTCTCATATCATTTAAAGCACTGCAGTTGCCTCTGTGTTCCATTTGGATTCAATGTCTGCTGTGTTGGTACAATACATATTCTTGGTGACCTCTCACTACCCACAATACCATTATCTGCACTGATAAACTTCTTGATTGGCCACTGTGATCTCATTCCCAAACAAAAGGCCCCAAGATAGGGCTGTGCAAACAACTCCTGCTAAAATTGCTACACCTACTCAACCGTTACCCTCTCTCTCTACTTCAACCACAGCTTGAGCACAGTCAAAAGGGATTGAAGGTTAAAACAGAATGAGTGAGAACTAGAAAGAGAGAGAGTAGGAGAGAAAGAGGGATGTTTATAAGTATGTGCATCATTGGAAATCAGACAAAAAAAACGTGCTTGAGAATCAACTACAAGATTGAGTCAACATTGGCGGTTCAAAAAATGATGGCCGACTAACTGCAGGGAAGAAAGAGAAGAGAACCAATGGGTCATGGTCAGAATGAATGAGGCCAAAGACCCTGAGACAGTCTTTATCTGGAGGCAGGGCGGTGAAAGGCTTCTTTATTATAGAGCAGATTAAATCTAATGGCTGAAAACCTGTAAGGAGTGGAGATGTGGCCTCTCTGTCGGACAGCTCTGCCCTCACTGGTTGCCAGAGAGATAGAAAAAACAGGAGGAACAAAAAATATTAATAAATGAGTGGTTGAAATATGTTCCATTTTAGCAGGTCCACAAACATTTTTCTTCAGAGATAACTCTCCTCTCTCTCTCTCTCTCTCTCTATGTCTCTCTCTCTCTGTCTCTCTCTCTCTGTCTCTCTCTCTCTCTCTCTCTCTCTCTATCAATTCAATTCAATTCAATTCAATGGCTTTATTGGCATGGGAAACGTATGTTAACATTGCCAAAGCAAGTGAGGTAGATATTATATAAAGTGAATATATAAAGTGAAATAAACAATACAAATTAACAGTAAACATTACACATACAGACGTTTCAAAACAATAAAGACATTACAAATGTCATATTATATATATACAGTGTTTTAACAATGTGCAAATGGTTAAAGGACACAATATAAAATAAATAAGCATAAATATGGGTTGTATTTACAATGGTGTTTGTTCTTCACTAGTTGCACTTTTCTCATGGCAACAAGTCACAAATCTTACTGCTGTGATGGCACACTGTGGAATTTCACCCAGTAGATATGGGAGTTTATCAAAATTGGATTTGTTTTCGAATTCTTTGTGGATCTGTGTTATCCGAGGGAAATATTTTTCTCTAATATGGTCATACATTGGGCAGGAGGTTAGGAAGTGCAGCTCAGTTTGCACCTCATTTTGTGGGCAGTGAGCACAAAGCCTGTCTTCTCTTGAGAGCCATGTCTGCCTACGGCGGCCTTTCCCAGTAGCAAGGCTATGCTCACTGAGTCTGTACATAGTCAAAGCTTTCCTTAATTTTGGGTCAGTCACAGTGGTCAGGTATTCTGCCGCTGTGTACTCTCTGTGTAGGGCCAAATAGCATTCTAGTTTGATCTGTTTTTTTGTTAATTCTTTCCAATGTGTCAAGTAATTATCTTTTTTGTTGTCTATTGACTTGGTTGGGTCTAATTGTGCTGCTGGCCTGGGGCTCTGTGGGGTATGTTTGTGTTTGTGAGCAGAGCCCCAGGACCAGCTTGCTTAGGGGACTCTTCTCCAGGTTCATCTCTCTGTAGGTGATGGCCTTGTTATGGAAGGTTTGGGAATCGCTTCCTTTTAGGTGGTTGTAGAATTTAACGGCTCTTTTCTGGATTTTGATAATTCGCGGGTATCGGCCTAATTCTGCTCTGCATGCATTATTTGGTGTTCTACGTTGTACACGGAGGATATTTTTGCAGAATTCTGCATGCAGAGTCTCAATTTGGTGTTTGTCCCATTTTGTGAAGTCTTGGTTGGTGAGCGGACCCCAGACCTCACAACCATAAGGGCCAATGGGCTCTATGACTGATTCAAGTATTTTTAGCCAAATCCTAATTGGTATGTTGAAATTTATGGTCCTTTTGATGGCATAGAATGCCCTTCTTGCCTTGTATACAACCAGTCAAAACTGTTCGCTGCTCTGGCCTCCCAATGGTGGAACAAACTCCATCACGACGCCAAGATAGCGGAGTCAATCACCACCTTCCGGAGACACCTGAAACCCCACCTCTTCAAGGAATACCTAGGATAGGATAAAGTAATCCTTCCCCCCTTAAATGATTTAGATGCACTATTGTAAAGTGGCTGTTCCACTGGATGTCAGAAGGTGAATTCACCAATTTGTAAGTCGCTCTGGATAAGAGCGTCTGCTAAATGACTTAAATGTAAATGTTGTCTCTCAGATCATTCAGAGCTTTGTGGAAGTTACCTGTGGCGCTGATGTTTAGGCCAAGGTATGTATAGTTTTTTGTGTGCTCTAGGGCAATGGTGTCTAGATGGAATTTGTATTTGTGGTCTTGGTGACTGGACCTTTATTGGAACACCATTATTTTGGTCTTACTGAGATTTACTGTCAGGGCCCAGGTCTGTCAGAGCCCAGGTCTGACAGAATCTGTGCATAAGATCTAAGTGCTGCTGTAGGCCCTCCTTGGTTGGTGACAGAAGCACCAGATCATCAGCAAACAGCAGAAAAGTGCTGCAGACTCTTCTAGTGCCCGCGCCAAATCGTTGATATATATGTTGAAGAGGGTGGGGCTTAAGCTGCATCCCTGTCTAACCCCAAGACCCTGTGTGAAGAAATGTGTGTCTTTTTTGCCAATTTTAACCGCACACTTGTTGTTTGTGTATATGGATTTTATAATGTCATATGTTTTACCCCCAACACCACTTTCCATCAGTTTGTATAGCAGACCCTCATGCCAAATTGAGTCGAAGGCTTTTTGAAATCAACAAAGCATGAGAAGACTTTGCCTTTGTTTGGTTGTCAATTAGGGTGTGCAGGGTGAATACATGGTCTGTTGTACGGTAATTTGGTAAAAAGCCAATTTGACATTTGCTCAGTACATTTTTTTCATTGAGGAAATGTACGAGTCTGCTGTTAATGATAATGCAGAGGATTTTCCCAAGGTTACTGTTGACGCATATTCCACGGTAGTTATTGGGGTCAAATTTGTCTCCACTTTTGTGGATTGGGGTGATCCGTCCTTGGTTCCAAATATTGGGGAAGATGCCAGAGCTAAGGATGATGTTAAAGAGTTTTAGTATAGCCAATTGGAATTTGTTGTCTGTATATTTGATCATTTTGTTGAGGATACCATCAACACCACAGGCCTTTTTGGGTTGGAGGGTTTTTATTTTGTCCTGTAACTCATTCAATGTAATTGGAGAATCCAGTGGGTTCTGGTAGTCTTTAATAGTTGATTCTAAGATCTGTATTTGATCATGTATATGTTTTTGCTCTTTATTCTTTGTTATAGAGCCAAAAAGAATGGAGAAGTGGTTTACCCATACATCTCCATTTTGGATAGATAATTATTTGTGTTGTTTGTTTAGTGTTTTCCAATTTTCCCAGAAGTGGCTAGTCTATGGATTCTTCAATTGCATTGAGCTGATTTCTGACATGCTGTTCCTTCTTTTTCCGTGGTGTATTTCTGTATTGTTTTAGTGATTAACCATAGTGAAGGCGTAGACTCAGGTTTTCCGGGTCTCTATGTTTTTGGTAGGACAGGTTTCTCAATTTCTTTCTTAGATTTTTACATTCTTCATCAAACCATTTGTCATTATTGTTAATTTTCTTCAGTTTTCTATTTGAGATTTTTAGATTTGATAGGGAAGCTGAGAGGTCAAATATACTGTTAAGATTTTCTACTGCCAGGTTTACACCTTCACTATTACAGTGGAACATTTTACCCAGGAAATTGTCTAAAAGGGATTGAATTTGTTTTTGCCTAATTGTTTTTTGTAGGTTTCCAAACTGCATTCCTTCCATCTATAGCATCTCTTAATGTTACTCAGTTCCTTTGGCTTTGATGCCTCAGGATTGAGTATTGCTCTGTTTAAGTAGACTGTGGTCTGATAGGGGTATTAGTGGGCTGACTGTGAACTGACTCTCTCTCTCTCTCTCTCTCTCTCTCTCTCTCTCTCTCTCTCTCTCTCTCTCTCTCTCTCTCTCTCTCTCTCTCTCTCTCTCTCTCTCTCTCTCTCTCTCTCTCTCTCTCTCTCTCTCTCTCTCTCTCTCTCTCTCTCTCTCTCTCTCTCTCTCTCTCTCTCTCTCTGTGTGTTTTCCTTCTTAGAGTTGAATTATGCAAATTATACAACCAATTAACCACTGACAAAGTCCCCTACAAACTCAACTGCAGAGCCAGAACTTCAGAATTTCAGAGACATGAATGCCCTTTTATCTTGTTTGTCTGTCTCAGCAACACAAAAAACACTACTTAGGTGACAGACAGCAAAAAAAGAGAGACAGACAGACAGACAGACAGACAGACAGACAGACAGACAGACAGACAGACAGACAGATAGCAAGGAAAGAGGGAGAGAGCAGACAGACAGCAAGGAAAGAGGGAGAGAGGCAGCAACAGATAGAGAGAGACATTAAGGAAAGAGAGAGACAGACACAGCAAGGAAAGAGAGAGACAGACAGACAGGCAGCAAAGAAAGAGAGAGACAGACAGCAAGGAAAGAGAGAGAGACAGCAAGAGAGAGAAACAGCAAGAGAGAGAGAGAGAGACAGCAAGAGAGAGAGACAGCTAGAGAGAGAGAGAGACAGCAAGACAGAGAGAGACAGCAAGAGAGAGAGACAGCAAGAGAGAGAGACAGCAAGGAAAGAGAGAAAGCCTGACATACATCGATGAAAGAGAGAAAGAGACAGACATGTCTATTTATTTTCCCTTTTGTACTTCCACTATTTGAGAGTAATGCTTACTGTTAATTTGTATTGTTTTTTTTTCACTTTTGTTTATTATCTACTTGACTTGCTTTGGCAATGTTAACGTATTTTTCCCATGTCTATAAAGCCCTAGAACTGAATTGAGAGAGCAAGGAAAGAGAGAGAGAGAGAGAGAGAGAGAGAGAGAGAGAGCAGATAGAGACAGCAAAGAAAGAGAGAGAGACAGCAAGGAAAAAGAGAGAGACAGCAAGAGAGAGAGACAGCAAGGAAAGAGAGAGACAGAAAGGAAAGAATGAGAGACAGCAATGAAAGAGGGACAGCAAGAGAGAGATGGCAATGAAAGAGAGAGAGAGACAGCAAGGAATGAGAGAGACAGCAAGAGGGAGAGATAGCAAGAGAGAGAGACAGCAAGGAAAGAGAGAGAGACAGTAAGGAAAGAGTGAGAGACAGCAAGGAAAGAGGGACAACAAGAGAGAGATAGACAGCAAGAGAGAGAGAGACAGCAAGAGAGAGAGACAGCAGGAAAGAGAGACAGCAAGAGAGAGAGAGACAGCAAGAGGGAGAGACAGCAAGAGAGAGAGACAGCAAAGAAAGAGAGAGAGACAGTAAGGAAAGAGTGAGAGACAGCAAGGAAAGAGGGACAACAAGAGAGAGATAGACAGCAAGAGAAAGAGAGACAGCAATAGAGAGAGACAGCAGGAAAGAGGGACAGCAAGAGAGATGGCAAGCAAAGAGAGAGAGACAACAAGCAAAGAGGGACAGCAAGAGAGAGAGAGACAGCAGGAAAGAGGGACAGCAAGAGAGAGACAGCAATGAAAGAGAGACAGCAAGAGAGAGAGAGAGACAGCAATGAAGAGGGACAGCAAGAGAGAGACAGCAAGGAAAGAGAGAGAGACAGCAAGGAAAGAGAGAGACAGCAAGGAAAGAGAGAGACAGCAAGGAAAGAGAGAGACAGCAAGAGTGAGAGAGAGAGCAAGAGAGAGAGAGAGAGCAAGAGAGAGAGACAGCAAGAGAGAGAGAGCAGGAAAGAGAGACAGCAAGAAAGAGAGAGAGCAGGAAAGAGAGACAGCAAGCGAGAGAGACAGCAAGAGAGAGAGAGACAGCAAGAAAGAGAGACAGAAAGAGAGAGAGACAGCAGGAAAGAGAGACAGCAAGCGAGAGAGGCAGCAAGGAAAGAGAGACAGCAAGAGAGAGAGACAGCAAGAGAGAGAAACAGCAAGGAAAGAGAGACAGCAAGGAAAGAGAGAGACAGCAGGAAAGAGAGACAGCAAGCGAGAGACAGTAAGGAAAGAGAGAGAGACAGCAAGGAAAGAGAGAGAGACGGCAAGGAAAGAGGGACAGCAAGAGTGAGAGAGAGAGCAAGAGAGTGAGACAGCAGGAAAGAGAGACAGCAAGATAGAGAGACAGCAGGAAAGAGAGACAGCAAGAGAGAGAGAGAGAGCAGGAAAGAGAGACAGCAGGAAAGAGAGAGAGCAAGAGAGAGAGACAGCAGGAAAGAGAGACAGCAAGAGAGAGAGACAGCAGGAAAGAGAGACAGCAAGAGAGAGAGACAGCAGAAAAGAGAGACAGCAAGCGAGAGAGACACAGCAAGAGAGAGAGAGCAAGAGAGAGAGACAGCAGGAAAGAGGGACAGCAAGAGAGAGATGGCAATGAAAGAGAGAGAGAGACAGCAAGGAAAGAGAGATACAGCAAGAGGGAGAGATAGCAAGAGAGAGAGAGACAGCAATGAAGAGGGACAGCAAGAGAGAGACAGCAAGGAAAGAGAGAGAGAGCAAGAGTGAGAGCAAGAGAGAGACAGCAAGAGAGAGAACAGGAAAGAGAGACAGCAAGAAAGAGAGAGAGCAGGAAAGAGAGACAGCAAGCGAGAGAGACAGCAGGAAAGAGAGACAGCAAGAAAGAGAGACAGCAAGAGAGAGAGACAGCAGGAAAGAGAGACATCAAGTGAGAGAGACAGCAAGGAAAGAGAGACAGCAAGAGTGAGAGAGAGCAAGAGAGAGAAACAGCAGGAAAGAGAGAGAGCAAGAGAGAGAGACAGCAAGAGAGAGAGACAGCAGGAAAGAGAGACAGCAAGCGAGAGACAGCAAGGAAAGAGAGACAGCAAGAGAGAGAGACACAGCAAGAGAGAGAAACAGCAAGGAAAGAGAGACAGCAAGGAAAGAGAGACAGCAAGGAAAGAGAGAGACAGCAGGAAAGAGAGACAGCAAGCGAGAGACAGTAAGGAAAGAGAGAGAGACAGCAAGGAAAGAGAGAGAGACAGCAAGGAAAGAGGGACAGCAAGAGTGAGAGAGAGCAAGAGAGAGAAGCAGCAGGAAAGAGAGAGAGCAAGAGAGAGAGACAGCAGGAAAGAGAGACAGCAAGAGAGAGAGACAGCAGGATAGAGAGACAGCAAGCGAGAGAGACAGCAAGGAAAGAGAGACAGCAAGAGAGAGAGACACAGCAAGAGAGAGAAACAGCAAGGAAAGAGAGAGAGACAGCAAGGAAAGAGGGACAGCAAGAGTGAGAGAGAGCAAGAGAGAGAGACAGTAGGAAAGAGAGACAGCACAAGAGAGAGACAGCAGGAAAGAGAGACAGCAAGAGAGAGAGAGAGACAGCAAGAGAGAGAGAGACAGCAGGAAAGAGAGACAGCAAGAGAGAGAGTCAGCAAGCGAGAGAGGCAGCAAGGAAAGAGAGAGACAGCAAGGAAAGAGAGAGAGACAGTAAGGAAAGAGTGAGAGACAGCGAGGTAAGAGGGACAACAAGAGAGAGATAAACAGCAAGAGAGAGAGACAGCAAGAGAGAGACAGACAGCAAGATAAAGAGAGAGACAGCAAGAGAGAGAGTAAGCAAGAGAGAGAGACAGCAAGAGAGAGAGAGAGAGCAAGAGAGAGAGAGACAGCAAGAGAGAGACAGCAAGAGAGAGAGACAGCAAGAGGGAGAGACAGCAAGAGAGAGAGACAGCAAGGAAAGAGAGAGAGACAGTAAGGAAAGAGTGAGAGACAGCGAGGTAAGAGGGACAACAAGAGAGAGATAGACAGCAAGAGAGAGAGACAGCAGGAAAGAGGGACAGCAAGAGAGAGAGAGAGACAGCAAGAGAGAGAGAGAGAGCAAGAGAGAGACAGCAAGAGGGAGAGAGAGCAAGAGAGAGGGACAGCAAGGAAAGAGAGAGAGACAGTAAGGAAAGAGTGAGAGACAGCAAGGAAAGAGGGACAGCAAGAGAGAGATAGACAGCAAAGAGAGAGACAGCAAGAGAGAGAGACAGCAGGAAATAGGGACAGCAAGAGAGAGATGGCAAGGAAAGAGAGAGAGACAACAAGGAAAGAGGGACAGCAAGAGAGAGAGAGACAGCAGGAAAGAGGGACAGCAAGAGAGAGACAGCAAGGAAATAGGGACAGCAAGGAAAGAGAGATAGACAGCAAGGAAAGAGACAGACAGCAAGATAAAGAGAGAGACAGCAAGAGAGAGAGTAAGCAAGAGAGAGAGACAGCAAGAGAGAGAGAGAGCAAGAGAGAGAGAGACAGCAAGAGAGAGACAGCAAGAGAGAGAGACAGCAAGAGAGAGAGACAGCAGGAAAGAGACAGCAAGCGAGAGAGACAGCTGGAAAAGAGACAGCAAGCGAGAGACAGAGAGACAGCAAGAGAGAGAGACAGCAGGAAAGAGAGACAGCAAGAGAGAGAGACAGCAGGAAAGAGAGACAGCAAGCGAGAGAGACAGCAAGGAAAGAGAGACAGCAAGAGAGAGAGAGCAAGAGAGAGAAACAGCAAGGAAAGAGAGAGAGACTGCAAGGAAAGAGAGATACAGCAAGGAAAGAAGGACAGCAAGAGTGAGAGAGAGAGCAAGAGAGAGAGACAGCAGGAAAGAGAGACAGCACTAGAGAGAGACATCAGGAAAGAGAGACAGCAAGAGAGAGAGACAGTAGGAAAGAGAGACAGCAAGCGAGAGACAGTAAGGAAAGAGAGAGAGAGACAGCACGGAAAGAGAGAGAGACAGCAAGGAAAGAGGGACAGCAAGAGTGAGAGAGAGAGAAAGAGAGACAGCAGGAGAGAGAGAGAGAGCAGGAATGAGAGACAGCAAGAGAGAGAGACAGCAGGAAAGAGAGACAGCAAGAGAGAGAGACAGCAGGAAAGTGAGACAGGAAGCGAGAGAGACAGCAAGGAAAGAGAGACAGCAAGAGAGAGAGACAGCAAGAGAGAAACAGCAAGGAAAGAGAGAGAGACAGCAAGGAAAGAGAGACAGCAGGAAAGAGAGACAGCAAGAGAGAGAGAGAGACACCAGGAAAGAGAGACAGCAAGAGAGAGATAGACAGCAAGAGAGAGAGACAGCAAGAGGGAGAGACAGCAAGAGAGAGAGACAGCAAAGAAAGAGAGACATCAAGAGAGAGAGACAGCAAGAGAGAGAAACAGCAAGGAAATAGAGAGAGACAACAAGGAAAGAGAGAGAGACAGCAAGGAAAGAGGGACAGCAAGAGTGAGAGAGAGAGCAAGAGAGAGAGACAGCAGGAAAGAGAGACAGCACAAGAGAGAGACAGCAGGAAAGAGAGACAGCAAGAGAGAGAGAGACAGCAAGAGAGAGAGACAGCTGGAAAGAGAGACAGCAAGAGAGAGAGACAGCAAGCGAGAGAGACAGCAAGGAAAGAGAGAGACAACAAGGAAAGAGAGAGAGACAGCAAGGAAAGAGAGAGACAGCAAGAGAGAGAGACAGCAAGAGAGAGACAGACAGCAAGATAGAGAGAGACAGCAAGAGAGAGAGTAAGCAAGAGAGAGAGAGACAGCAAGAGAGAGGGAGACAGCAAGAGAGAGAGAGACAGCAAGAGAGAGACAGCAAGAGAGAAGGACAGCAAGAGAGAGACAGACAGCAAGATAGAGAGAGACAGCAAGAGAGAGAGTAAGCAAGAGAGAGAGACAGCAAGAGAGAGAGAGAGCAAGAGAGAGACATACAGCAAGGAAAGAGAGAGACAGCAAGAGAGAGAGAGAGTGACAGCAAGAGAGACAGGAAGATAGAGAGAGACAGTAAGAGAGAGAGACAGCAAGAGCGAGAGAGACAGCAAGAGAGAGAGACAGCAAGAGAGAGAGAGAGAGAGAGAGACAGCAAGAGAGAGAGAGAGACAACAAGGGAAGAGAGATAAATAAATAAATAGAATGACAGAAATAGATAAATATTGTCACCACCGCTGCATTCTGGGCTGAGGCACTGTTAAATGCATTTCCTGATGAGACATTTGCATATGAATGACAATACAAAAGTGCTAGAGGAACAAACCCAGGGTGCCTCATATAATGAGGTTTCCATTTATTTAAATTAAACAGGCGAAATGGGTTGAGTAGCTAATGAAACGGTCGCAGAGCAGCTGACCTTTATCAGCCTGGCTTTTCTAAAAAGCAGTCGGGTTGCGACTGGTCGGGTGTGTGTGTGTACGGTGTGTGTGTGTGTGTGTGTATGTGTGTGTGTGTGTGTGTGTGTACGTGTGTGTGTGTGTGTGTGTGTGTGTGTACGGTGTGTGTGTGTACGATGTGTACGGTGTGTGTGTGTGCGGTGTGTGTGTGTGTGTGTGTGTTTTTATGAAGGTAGAAACAGGGTGCTGTGTATTCAGGCACTTATTCAATTCAAACGTCAATTCCAAATAAAGCCCCCTTCCCACCAACTCCATCTACAAGCCAGTAATGGGAAGGTTCTCTGTGTCAAAGCCAGCAGATTGGCCACTGAAGGTCCACAGCAAAACTCTCTCATTCCGATTCAATCAAACTCAGGGACCGGATTTTGCGGAAACACCGAAAAATATGTGCTTTCTTGATGAGGTAGAGTATTTCAGTATTTCTCTAGTACTTATTCTTAGAGACATGCTAAATTATATAACAACTAAATAATCCACATTTATTTGTATTGCTCTGACGTTCCACTAAATGGGGTTAAATCAATGCAGAGCCAAAGAACTTGGTAGAAAATAGTGGCAACCTGCCCACAGTAAGGTTCAATTAGAAATCAATTAGAAATCCACTATACTAAATTCAAGGAAATTAATACTACGCACTCAATTGTAGAATACTGATGTATTCAGCCCGGCTGTGAAATTGTCATCTGACTACTGTGTGACAAAGATTCAAATGGGTCATGCTTTATTAATAACAGTGTTCTCACTATCTTCTTCTGTTTGAAAAGGGTTTTCAAGACAAGACAAGTGTCTCAACGTATTTCAGATGTCGTATTCTTAAAAAGGTCCTCTTGTCGACTGTTGTCGACTTTGGTTGATTGCTCTGGTAATTGCATCGGAGTCGTATTGAACCCTACAGTGCTAGGCCAGCTACCCACAGCCTCTCTATATCCCTCTCTGTCAGAACTCTTAAGTGTTTTCTTGTATTACTAGACATGAATTTTTAATATTGCAACGTTAATAATTCATAGGTAATGATAATCCATGCGTCACCTAAATGGATATTAAATGATGTAATTTATCTTAAAATATAGAGTGCCAGCTACTTATTAATCTGTGAAACAACATTCATAATTCATTTATTACAACAAACCTTTGTGAGCAATTTTTAATTCCTTTAAGTTCCATGTAAGGATTGTTCATTTTTCATTTTACATTTTTAAACACTTAACAGACGGTCCTATCCTACTTACGGTAGTGTTAAGGTACTATCCTACTTACGGTAGTGTTAAGGTACTATCCTACTTACGGTAGTGTTAAGGTACTATCCTACTTACGGTAGTGTTAAGGTACTATCCTACTTACGGTAGTGTTAAGGTACTATCCTACTTACGGTAGTGTTAAGGTACTATCCTACTTACGGTAGTGTTAAGGTACTATCCTACTTACGGCAGTGTTAAGGTACTATCCTACTTACGGTAGTGTTAAGGTACTATCCTACTTACAGTAGTGTTAAGGTACTATCCTACTTACGGTAGTGTTAAGGTACTATCCTACTTACGGTAGTGTTAAGGTACTATCCTACTTACGGTAGTGTTAAGGTACTATCCTACTTACGGTAGTGTTAAGGTACTATCCTACTTACGGTAGTGTTAAGGTACTATCCTACTTACGGCAGTGTTAAGGTACTATCCTACTTACGGCAGTGTTAAGGTACTATCCTACTTACGGTAGTGTTAAGGTACTATCCTACTTACGGTAGTGTTAAGGTACTATCCTACTTACGGTAGTGTTAAGGTACTATCCTACTTACGGTAGTGTTAAGGTACTATCCTACTTACGGTAGTGTTAAGGTACTATCTTACTTACGGTAGTGTTAAGGTACTATCCTACTTACGGTAGTGTTAAGGTACTATCTTACTTACGGTAGTGTTAAGGTACTATCCTACTTACGGTAGTGTTAAGGTCCTATCCTACTTACGGCAGTGTTAAGGTACTATCCTACTTACGGCAGTGTTAAGGTACTATCCTACTTACGGTAGTGTTAAGGTCTATCCTACTTACCGTAGTGTTAAGGTACTATCCTACTTACGGTAGTGTTAAGGTACTATCCTACTTACGGTAGTGTTAAGGTACTATCCTACTTACGGTAGTGTTAAGGTACTATCCTACTTACGGTAGTGTTAAGGTACTATCCTACTTACGGTAGTGTTAAGGTACTATCCTACTTACGGTAGTGTTAAGGTACTATCCTACTTACGGTAGTGTTAAGGTACTATCCTACTTACGGTAGTGTTAAGGTCCTATCCTACTTACGGCAGTGTTAAGGTACTATCCTACTTACGGCAGTGTTAAGGTACTATCCTACTTACGGTAGTGTTAAGGTCCTATCCTACTTACCGTAGTGTTAAGGTACTATCCTACTTACGGTAGTGTTAAGGTACTATCCTACTTACGGTAGTGTTAAGGTACTATCCTACTTACGGTAGTGTTAAGGTACTATCCTACTTACGGTAGTGTTAAGGTACTATCCTACTTACGGTAGTGTTAAGGTACTATCCTACTTACGGTAGTGTTAAGGTACAAGTGCATTTGGAATTTGGAAGTCAAAATGTGGAAGTAAAAATGTAAAAAAAAAGATGTCAACTTGACACTGAAAGCAAAGGTACTGAATCAGCTAGTGTCTTTAAACTGGAGGCCATTTTTCATGGGCTCTCACCATATGAGTTATTTGTATTTCAGAATCTATCTCAGAATGGAGACAGGAGCTGCTGAGAACACAGGAGCAGCAGTCTTGTCCTAGCGGTTGGTGACACCATGGAAATAGAATACATGAAACAGGGTTTGAACCTCTAACTAGAGGTCTTCATGGATCCACCTGTACCCGAATGCCCAAGACCTATTCCATGACCAGATCCGGGATCCGAGCGATTCCGGATCAAGAATTCTAAATACTGTCACGGGTCGGGGTCAGCACTGAAAAAATTGTCAGAGGTCTCGGATATGTGTAATTTTAACTTTCTTGTCCAAGTGGGCTCGTACAGACCCGAAACCTAACTGTTGCAGTAGAGTGTGCTGCTTTTGCCTCTCACGAGAGTGGAGCATTGCGCATGCAGCTTGTTGTTGGCCAATCGTAAGTCATCAAAGAGGCAATAGGCCACAATCATAGAACCTCCACGTTGACCAAAAGTTAGGATAAACTCTATCTAATCAATAGAAGATCAAATTAAACTGATATAATTAATTTAAGAAGGAAAGGCTACAACGACCAAGAGACAAAAGGTAAGCAGCCCCCCCCTCCTCCCAACGCCTCTTTGGAAGCTTATAAGAACTCCCTCTATGCCCTCTGACAAACCGGCTCCGGTGCTTGTTGGATGTGGCAGGGCTTGCAAACTATTACAGACTACAATGGGAAGCACAGCCGAGAGATGCCCAGTGACACGAACCTACCAGACAAACTAAATAACTTCTATGCTCACTTCAAGGCAATTAACACTGAAACATGCATGAGAGCATCAGCTGTTCCAGACGACTGTGTGATCACGCTCCCAGTCGCTGATATGAGTAAGACATTCAAGCAGGTCAACCGCTGTTGTGTTATCAGCAAACCTCTCCAGGCAGATTACCAGGACATCAGCATGCATTGACCAACTGGCAAGTGTCTTCACTGACATTTTCAACCTCTCCCTGATTGAGTCTGTAATACCAACACGTTTCAAGCAGACCACCATAGTCTTGCAATTCATTGCAAAGTGCCTTTTTGCCATGCAAATGAACTGAATCCCCACAAAACATTTCCATTGCATTTCAGCCCTGCCACAAAAGGACCAGCTGACATCATGACATTATTCTCTCGTTAACACAGGTGTGAATGTTGACGAGGACAAGGCTGGATATCACTTTGTCATGCTGATTGAGTTCAAATAACAGACTGGAAGCTTTAAAAAGAGGGTGGTGTTTGAAATCATTGTTCTCCTCTCTCAATCACTATTAACTGCAAGGAAACACGTGCCGTCATCATTGCTTTGCCCAAAAAGGGCTTCACAGGCAAGGATATTGCTGCCAGTGGGATTGCATCTAAATCAACCATTTATCGGATCATCAAGAATTTCAAGGAGAGCAGTGTGATTGTTGTGAAGAAGGCTTCAGGGTGCACAAGAAAGTCCAGCCAGCGCCAGGACCGTCTCCAAAAGTTGATTCAGCTGCGGGATCGGGACACCACCAGTACAGAGCTTGCTCAGGAATGGCAGAAGGCAGGTGTGAGAGCATTCTGCACGCACAGTGAGGCGAAGACGTTTGGACGATGGCCTGGTGTCAAGAAGGGCAGCAAAGAAGCCACTTCTCTCCAGGAAAAACATCAGGGTCAGACTGATATTCTGCAAAAGGTACAGGGATTGGACTGCTGAGGACTGGGGTAAAGTAATTTTCTCTGAATCCCCTTTCCGATTGTTTGTGTTATCCAGTAAAAAAGCTTGTCCGGAGAAGACAAGGTGAGCGCTACCATCAGTCCTGTGTCATGCCAACAGTAAAGCATCCTGAGACCATTCATGTGTGGGGTTGCTTCTCAGCCAAGGGAGTGGGCTCACTCACAATTTTGCCTAAGAACACAGCCATGAATAAAGAATGGTACCAACACATCCTCCGAGAGCAACTTCTCCCAACCATCCAGGAACAGTTTGGTGACGGACAAAGCCTTTTTCAGCATGATGGAGCACCTTGCCATAAGGAAAAAGTGATAACTAAGTGGCTCGGGGAACAAAACATCAATATTTTGTGTCCATGGCCAGGAAACTCCCCAGACCTTAATCCCATTGAGAACTTGTGGTCAATCCTCAAGATGTGGGTGGACAAACAAAAACCCACAAATTCTGACATTGATTATGCAAGAATGGGCTGACATCAGTCAGGATGTGGCCCAGAAGTTAATTGACAGCATGCCAGGGTAGATTGCAGAGGTCTTGAAAAAGAAGGGTCAACACTGCAAATATTGACTCTTTGCATCAACTTCATGTAATTGTCAATAAAAGCCTTTGGCAAAGACACTGAAGCAGCAAACTTTGTGGAAATTAATATTTGTGTCATTCTCAAAACTTTTGGCCACGACTGTACATCCTCAACAAACTATCATGGACCGCAAGACACTACAGAAGGTAGTGCGTACGTTCCAGTACATCACTGGGGCCAAGCTTCCTTCCATCTAGAACCTCTATACCAGGCGGTGTCAGAGGAAGGTCCTAAAAAAATCTCAAAGACTCGAGCCACCCTAGTCATAGACTGTTCTCTCTGCTATCGCACGGCATGCGGTACCGGAGCGCCAAGTCAAGGTCCAAAAGGCTTCAACAACAGCTTCTACCCCCAAGCCACAAAACTCATCAATGCCTACCCAGATTATTTGCATTGCCCCCACCCCTATTTTGCACTGCTTTACTCCCTGGTTATTATATATGCATAGTCACTCTACCTATTTGTACATATTACCTCAATTACCTCGACTAACCGGTGCCCCTGCACATTGATTCTTTACCGGTACCCACTGTATATAGTCTCGGGATTGTTATTTTACTGTTGCTCTTTAATTATTGGTTACTTTATTTCTTATTTTTTTAGTTATCAATGTATTTATTTTTCTAAACTGCATTGTTGGTTAAGGGCTTGCAAGTAAGCATTTCACTGTAAGGTCTTCATCTGTTGTATTCATGTTGCAAATAACATTTGTTTTGATTTGATGTCCCTCACAGTATGGTCCCGCCCCCGGCTGCTGGAGCGACATCTCTCTCCCACCTCCCACACTTTATTAGCTCCAATTTTTAAAGTAGCTTTAAACACCTTTAAACACCTTTCTGCTGTTGAATGGGCCTAGTTCTCCTCAGGTTCCATTCGGAACGGGTCTCTATATAAAAATTATATTGATGTATATCTGGGTGGGAAAGACCCAGAGTGGGAAAGACCCAGAGTGGGAAAGACCCAGGTCCATTTCGGCAACTTTTTGGACCCTTGAAGACCTCTACCTCTAACCAAGACGATTTGACTGGCAAACCCATGGGTAACACGACCTTACCTCAGATCATTTCTCTATCTCTGAACTCAAAATGTTATTTTTAACCTTCAAACAACGATCTACATTTAACGTCCACCTCCCAACACCTCCCCATCCCAAACGAAGCAACTCTAAATTACACTATTCTGTTTTGGGGGGTGTTTGACATGTCCATACAGTATATATTGGTTAAATAATGACAGATACTAACACAGCAGTTCCATTAAAGCAAAATTAAGCGCCACAAAGGCTGTGGTTTAGCAGAAATATAAAGCGTGGCCTGTCACATTACCATAAAGCACGGCCCTCAGAAATTATTAGCCTCTCTAATCTCGGAACACTCAGACGCAGCATTGCACTGTTCAAATGACCTGTCCACGGTGATGCATTGCTATTTTCTCTCTCTCTCTCTCTCTCTCTCTCTGTCTCTGTCTCTGTCTCTCTGTCTCTCTCTCTGTCTCTCTGTCTCTCTCTCTGTCTGTCTCTCTCTCTCACCCTCGCTCTGTCGCTCTGTCTCTCTCTCTCTCTCTCTCTCTCTCTCTCTCTCTCTCTCTCTCTCTCTCTCTCTCTCTCCCTCTCTCTCTCTCTCTCTCTCTCTCTCTCTCTCACTCACCCTCACTCTATCTCTCTCTCTCTCTGTCTGTCTCTCTCTCTCTCTCTCTCTCAAATTCTTTGATGTGGAATAGAGAAGCACACACTCATCTGAGGGCTGATGTGCATTCTACACCAACTGCAGGCTTGGAGGCAAGGTGAAGGTCAACCAACACATTATCCCACCGCTTGTCAACACGCAGGGGAAATGATATGATATAATGAATTTAAACTTCTTATTCTAATAACAAAGCCGCCTCCTATAGTCCATCCCAGGCCAGCGACCAACCCACATTGCAAGGGGAATGGATTAAGAAAAGTAGATAGCTGTGATGATAGTTTGTGGCCGCTGTGCATAACGACTTTATGGGTGAGGGACAAATCAATGGGAGTGATGTACCGTGCTGCACGACAGATATAAAGACTAGTCATGGGGAAAATTGACACTCTGTCACCACGCCGACCGCCCTGCCAATCCTCTGTCCCCAACAGCCGCCACCATCAACTCCAAACATAACCGGCAGGACCTCCCCAAAGTGATCTTTTTTTACCTTTATTTTAACATCAAAGACATAATGTGACAGACAGTAAAAATAAGGGTATAACTGCTAGATCTGTGTTACCCAACCCTGGTCATCCAGTACCTCCAACACTGTGTACCAGTTACCCAACCTGGTCCTACAGTATCCCAACACTGTGTACCAGTTACCCAACCCTGGTCATCCAGTACCTCCAACACTGTGTACCAGTTACCCAACCTGGTCCTACAGTATCCCAACACTGTGTACCAGTTACCCAACCCTGGTCCTACAGTATCCCAACACTGTGTACCAGTTACCCAACCCTGGTCCTACAGTATCCCAACACTGTGTACCAGTTACCCAACCCTGGTCCTACAGTATCCCAACACTGTGAACCAATTACACAACCCTGGTCCTACAGTATCCCAACACTGTGTACCAGTTACCCAACCCTGGTCCTACAGTATCCCAACACTGTGTACCAGTTACCCAACCCTGGTCCTACAGTATCCCAACACTGTGTACCAGTTACCCAACCCTGGTCCTACAGTATCCCAACACTGTGTACCAGTTACCCAACCCTGGTCCTAAAGTATCCCAACACTGTGTACCAGTTACCCAACCCTGGTCCTACAGTATCCCAACACTGTGTACCAGTTACCCAACCTGGTCCTACAGTATCCCAACACTGTGAACCAGTTACCCAACCTGGTCCTACAGTATCCCAACACTGTGTACCAGTTACCCAACCTGGTCCTACAGTATCCCAACACTGTGAACCAGTTACCCAACCTGGTCCTACAGTATCCCAACACTGTGTACCAGTTACCCAACCTGGTCCTACAGTATCCCAACACTGTGAACCAGTTACCCAACCTGGTCCTACAGTATCCCAACACTGTGTACCAGTTACCCAACCCTGGTCCTACAGTATCCCAACACTGTGAACCAGTTACCCAACCTGGTCCTACAGTATCCCAACACTGTGTACCAGTTACCCAACCTGGTCCTACAGTATCCCAACACTGTGTACCAGTTACCCAACCCTGGTCCTACAGTATCCCAACACTGTGTACCAGTTACCCAACCTGGTCCTACAGTATCCCAACACTGTGAACCAATTACACAACCCTGGTCCTACAGTATCCCAACACTGTGAACCAGTTACACAACCCTGGTCTTACAGTATCCCAACACTGTGTACCAGTTACCCAACCCTGGTCCTACAGTATCCCAACACTGTGAACCAGTTACCCAACCCTGGTCCTCCAGTATCCCAACACTGTGAACCAATTACACAACCCTGGTCCTCCAGTATCCCAACACTGTGAACCAGTTACCCAACCCTGGTCCTACAGTATCCCAACACTGTGAACCAATTACACAACCCTGGTCCTACAGTATCCCAACACTGTGTAACAGTTACCCAACCCTGGTCCTGCAGTCCCCCAACACTACACAGTTACCCAACCCTGGTCCTGCAGTCCCCCAACACTACACAGTTACCCAACCCTGGTCCTGCAGTCCCCCAACACTACACAGTTACCCAACCCTGGTCCTGCAGTCCCCCGACACTACACAGTTTCCCAACCCTGGTCCTCCAGTACCTCCAACACTACACAGTTACCCAACCCTGGTCCTCCAGTACCTCCAACACTGTGAACCAGTTACCCAACCTGGTCCTACAGTATCCCAACACTGTGTACCAGTTACCCAACCCTGGTCCTACAGTATCCCAACACTGTGAACCAGTTACCCAACCTGGTCCTACAGTATCCCAACACTGTGTACCAGTTACCCAACCCTGGTCCTACAGTATCCCAACACTGTGAACCAGTTACCCAACCTGGTCCTCCAGTATCCCAACACTGTGTACCAGTTACCCAACCCTGGTCCTACAGTATCCCAACACTGTGAACCAGTTACCCAACCTGGTCCTACAGTATCCCAACACTGTGTACCAGTTACCCAACCTGGTCCTACAGTATCCCAACACTGTGTACCAGTTACCCAACCTGGTCCTACAGTATCCCAACACTGTGTACCAGTTACCCAACCTGGTCCTACAGTATCCCAACACTGTGAACCAATTACACAACCCTGGTCCTACAGTATCCCAACACTGTGAACCAGTTACACAACCCTGGTCCTACAGTATCCCAACACTGTGTACCAGTTACCCAACCCTGGTCCTACAGTATCCCAACACTGTGAACCAATTACACAACCCTGGTCCTACAGTATCCCAACACTGTGAACCAATTACACAACCCTGGTCCTACAGTATCCCAACACTGTGAACCAATTACACAACCCTGGTCCTACAGTATCCCAACACTGTGAACCAATTACACAACCCTGGTCCTACAGTATCCCAACACTGTGTACCAGTTACCCAACCCTGGTCCTGCAGTCCCCCAACACTACACAGTTACCCAACCCTGGTCCTGCAGTCCCCCAACACTACACAGTTACCCAACCCTGGTCCTGCAGTCCCCCAACACTACACAGTTACCCAACCCTGGTCCTGCAGTCCCCCGACACTACACAGTTACCCAACCCTGGTCCTCCAGTACCTCCAACACTACACAGTTACCCAACCCTGGTCCTCCAGTACCTCCAACACTGTGTACCAGTTACCCAACCCTGGTCCTCCAGTACCTCCAACACTGTGTACCAGTTACCCAGCCCTGGTCATCCAGTACCTCCAACACTGTGTACCAGTTACCCAACCCTGGTCCTCCAGTACCTCCAACACTGTGTACCAGTTACCCAACATTGGTCCTCCAGTACCTCCAACACTGCGTTCCAGTTACCCAACCCTGGTCATCCAGTACATACAACACTACACCGTTTTTGTTGAAAACAAACAAACCTTATCCAACTCATTGAGGGATTGATGATTAGTTGACACGTTTAATCAGGTGTGCTTTTCCAGGTTTACAGTAAAAATGTGTACTGTAGGACCAGGGTTGGGCTGTTGGGGTAACCAGAGGACCAAGGCTGTGCTGTTGAGGTAACTAACTGGAGGACCAGGGTCACTGGAGGCTGCTGTTGGGGTAACTGGAGGACCAGGGTTGGGTAACTGGAGGACCAGGGTTGTTGGGGTAACTGGAGGAGGACCAGGGTTGGGGCTGTTGGAGGACCAGGGTTGGGCTGTTGGGGTAACTAGAGGACCAGGGTTGTGCTGTTGGGGTAACTGGAGGACCAGGGTTGTGCTGTTGGGGTAACTGGAGGACCAGGGTTGGGCTGTTGGGGTAACTGGAGGACCAGGGTTGTGCTGTTGGGGTAACTAGAGGACCAGGGTTGGGCTGTTGGGGTAACTGGAGGACCAGGGTTGGGCTGTTGGGGTAACTAGAGGACCAGGGTTGTGCTGTTGGGGTAACTGGAGGACCAGGGTTGGGCTGTTGGGGTAACTGGAGGACCAGGGTTGTGCTGTTGGGGTAACTAGAGGACCAGGGTTGGGGTAACTAAACCAGGGTTTGTGCCATATGACTACAGTATGTTGCTAAAGATACGAGGACTCCGTTCTACCAAGAGTGGCAGGGACTAACAATCGCATGGCTCTCAAGGTTCCTATCTGTTTGTCAGTAAAATTGCTGCGTTCAATGTACTTGAAGGTTCCCGGATAGAAATCGATGATTCCACGCCAGATCAGATTGTTCTGGAAATTCTCACATAGAAACTTCATTGGATATTTTAATATGTTTTTAACATTTGTATCGCAAACAATTTATGAAAGTCAACATTTTTAGACCTATACATGCCTCTTCTAAAACGCTCTCAAAAATTGGTTTGTGATACAAATGTTATAAACAAACAGAACAAATATGAACTGTTTGCTGTCTACTCATTCATTTAGTATCTGGAACAACCTTGCTGAACACTGAACACACACCCCTGGGGTTCAAACTGTAGATGATGAAGAGTGATTGGCTGACAGGGCTGATGGATACATGCCTTATATGGTTCTTCCAGGTCAACAAGGCATAACCTAAACATGGAAATATTTGTTGAGGTTTTGATGAGAATCTAAGGGACAACAGAGGGTCCCTAAGGACAAGCCTGGTACTTCCACTTCTATGTGTTATAGAAACATTCACAATAACGTCCGGCTTTTACTTCTTTGATGTAGTTTGAATGAAATTAGACGTTCAGGAGAGAGAGAGAGAGACAAAGAGAGAGAGAGAGAGAGAGAGAGAGAGAGAGAGAGAGAGAGAGAGAGAGAGAGAGAGAGAGAGAGAGAGAGAGATAGAGAGAGAGAGAGAGACAGAGAGAGAGAGAGAGAGAGAGAGAGAGAGAGAGAGAGAGAGAGAGAGACAGAGAGAGAGAGAGGCAAAGATATATTTGTGTTGATGAAATATTCAGACTATCCAGACGACTGCAGTCTGAGAGAGGTGTTTAAAAAGACAATCTGTAGAGGAGTATGTCAGCATTTGATGTGAATATTAAGCTCCACTGTCTCTTTTGTCTCTCTTTCTTTTCCTGCTAAAAAAGATCAGTCTGAACAGTGAGCTTCTCTAACATACGTACTGGGCTCCCGATTGGCCCAGAGGTCTGAGGCACTGCATCTCAGTGCTAGAGGCGTCACTACAGACACCCTGGTAAGTGATTCCAGGCTTTATCACAACCGGCCGTGATTAGGAGTCTCATAGGGCGGTGCACAATTGGCCCAGCGTCGTCCATGTTAGAGTTTGGCTGTGGTAGACCGTCATTGTAAATAATAATTTGTTCACAACTGACTTGCCTAGTTAAATAAAGGTTAAATAAATAAAACACATATATTTTTTAATGCTTTTTCACTGGCTGAGGGTCCCGTCCTTGCTGTCTGTAGCCATATGCTAACAATAGCAACGAGAGAACAGAGGAAGCTGTAAATATGGTAGGACAATTAAATATTAAACTTGCTGTATTTATGAGCTTCACATACAGGCGTGGATGCATGAACACCACACTTTCCCTCTCGCACACCACGGGCCACTAACATCTCCCCAGACTACCGGGATTCAAAATTAGTGAGCTATAAAACGTTGTCTTCAAAAAGACAGTAACCCACACAGCATTATGTAACCAACTCATTCTTATTACAATATACTTTACATTAGAGGGGCACTTTACAACACTGCAAAGGATACAGGACACTTAAAAACTATATTTACCCTTCGATAATGTGTATTTATTGTCAGTGGTAGTACTGTTTGCTAACCAGGAACACTTCCTAACCTAGATACGATAACGCGCCGGCATTCGCTGGAATATTCCGGTCACATTCTAGAACATCTTTTTATTCCGTATTCTGTGCTGGTTTAAAGATTAGAGTGGGAACAGGTGCTGAAGTGCTGCGACCTTCCTCTTGTAATGACACTTGTCCCATACCTCTTACGTAGGTTGCGGGCTTGCAGGTAGCCGGCAGGTATCTGTCTAAGAGTAACGGAGGGTTACCAGTTCAAAACCCTGATGATAAAAATCTGTCTGGAAGTCAGCTGGCAACTGGAGGGTTGCTGGTATCAAATCCTAGAAGATGCGTTGTGTGCCGATGCGTTGTGAGAGCGGCCGGTCAGTGTAGTAGCCTCCTGCTCCAACCTCTTCAACCTGTGTATGTAGTCATGTCTTTCGGTGGGGTTGGGATTAAGCAGAAGGCACATTTCGATTGGACCTTGTTTATGAATAAAGAGATTTAGATTTTAAAGCTACGTGTCTGAATGTAATGGTTAACAGTCCTTATAAAGAGAAGGACACCTCCTAGTGAGAGAAGGTCACCTCCTAGAGAGAAGAACACCTCCAAGCACCTCCTAGTGAGAGAAGAACACCTCCAAGTGAGAGAAGGACACCTCCTAGTGAGAGAAGGACACCTCCTAGTGAGAGAAGGACACCTAGTGAGAGAAGAACACCTCAGAGTGAGAGAAGGACACCTCCTAGTGAGAGAAGGTCACCCTCGAGTGAGAGAAGAACACCTCAGAGTGAGAGAAGGACACCTCCTAGTGAGAGAAGGTCACCTCCTAGTGAGAGAAGGTCACCTCAGAGTGAGAGAAGGACACCTCAGAGTGAGAGAAGGACACCTCCTAGTGAGGGAAGGTCCCCTCCTAGTGAGCGAAGAACACCTCAGAGTGAGATGGACACCTCCTAGTGAGAGAAGAACACCTCTGAGTGAGAGAAGAACACCTCCAAGTGAGAGAAGGTCACCCTCGAGTGAGAGAAGGACACCTCTGAGAAAGAGAAGAACACCTCAGAGTGAGAGAAGTTCACCTCCTGGTGAGAGAAGGACACCTCCTAGTGAGAGAAGGTCACATTCGAATGAGAGAAGAACCCCTCTGAGTGAGAGAAGGACACCTCCTAGTGAGAGAAGGACACCTCCAAGTGAGAGAAGGTCCTAGTGGACACCTCTGAGAGAAAACACCTCAAGTGAGAGAAGGTCACCTCCTAGAAGGACACCTCCTAGTGAGAGTGAGAGAAGGACACCTCTAGAAGGTCAGAGTGAGAGAAGGTCATCTCCGAGTAAGAGAATGACACCTCTACGTGAGAGAATGACACCTCCACGTGAGATCACCTCCGAAGGTCACCTCCGAGCAAGAGAAGGACACAGCTGAGTGAGAGAAGGACATCTCCAAGTGAGAGAAGAACACATCTTAGTGAGAGAAGGACACCTCCGAGTGAGAGAAAAACACATCTGAGTGAGAGAAGGACACTTCCGAGTGAGAGAAGGACACATCTGAGTGAGAGAAGGTCACCTCCGAGTAAGATAAGGTTACCTCTGAGTGAGAGAAAGACACCTCCGATTGACAGAAGATCACCTCCGATTGAGCGAAGGTCACCTCCGAGCAAGAGAAGGACACAGCTGAGTGAGAGAAGGACATCTCCAAGTGAGAGAAGGACACATCTGAGTGAGAGAAGGACACCTCAGAGTGAGAGAAAGACACCTCCGAATGAGAGAAGAACATATCTGAGTGAGAGAAGGATACCTCCGAGTGAGAGAAGGACACCTCTGAGTACATTAGAGCTGAATCATCACATGTTATTGTTACTGTAGCAGTGATGTACTCTAGCCATTCTTTCCTTGGTGAAGTTACACCCATGACCTCATTGATGCTAGTGTGCCCGTCTTGGGAACGGAGTTTAATGGTTGGATCCAAACCAGAGACAATTACCCCCCAATATGGCGAGTATCACATTTTCATTTTACATGACATACTACCACTGTAAAGCATATGGCAGGTATGTCATGAATAGTCTCTGTAATGCACATGTGCTCTCTGAATAACCCACGTGTTTCAAATACCTCTGTAATACAGTAGAGACTCAGTTCTCTGTAAAATCTCTTTAATGCAATCAGGCTAAATCACCAGGGAACATGTGACTTCGCCTGCATGTGTTGCCCTCTATGAGACAAAAATATATACAAATTAAAAATAGAAATATATATTTTTTAAAAAGAGCAAGGGGATTTATTTTTATTTTTATTACACAATGAAATTATTAATCAGGCACAACATGTTGAACAGGAGGAATAATTATGCATCTTAAATTGATAAGCCTGCTCAACAAGTAACTGGCACTGGGACGCTGTAATCTGGCATATTCTGTTATCACTGGATCTGATAAGACTGGAGGAGGGCTAGGATGGGGGCGACACAACTACCGTGTCAGCCCCCCCTCCCTCTCCTTCACTTCAGTTAATTCTCCTCTCTCTCTCTTTATTTTCTCACCCACCTCCTTTCACTTCTTCTCTCTCTCTCTCTCTCTCTCTCTCTCTCTCTCTCTCTCTCTCTCTCTCTCTCTCTCTCTCTCTCTCTCTCTCTTGTCATACCACTCTGTTTTTATCTCTTCCACCTACTGTCTTTCTCCACTTACTCTCTCTCTCTCCACTTACTCTCTCTCTCACTCCACTTACTCCATCTCTCTCCACTTACTCTCTTTCTCTCCACTTACTCTCTCCCCTCACTTTTCTCTCCTCTCTCTCTCTCTCTCTCGTCATACCACTCTGTTTTTATCTCTTCCACCTACTGTCTTTCTCCACTTACTCTCTCTCTCCACTTACTCTCTCTCTCCACTCCACTTACTCCATCTCTCTCTCCACTTACTCTCTTTCTCTCCCACTCTCTCCCCTCACTTACTCTCTCTCTCCACTTACTCTCTCTCTCTCCACTTACTCTCTCTCTCTCCACTTACTCTCTCTCTTCTCCACTTACTTTCTTTCTCCCCACTTACTCTCTCTCTCTCTCCACTTACTCTCTCTCTCCACTTACTCTCTCTCTCCACTTACTCTCTCTCTCCACTTACTCTCTCTCTCCACTTACTCTCTTTCTCCACTTACTTTCTTTCTCTCCACTTACCCTCTCTCTCTCTCCACCTCTTCTCTTTCTCCCACTCTCTCTCTCTCCACCCTCTCTCTCTCCACCGCCCTCTCTCTCTCCACCTCCCCTCTCTCTCTCCAACGCCGCTCTCTCTCTCTCCCCGCCCCTCCTCTCCACCGCCCCTCTCTCTCCTCCCCGCCCCTCCCTCCCTCAATCCACCGCCTTTCAATTAATTTCAATTCAAAGGGCTTTAATGGCATGGGAAATGTATGTTTACATTTTCAAAGCAAGTGAAATGGATACACAAAAGTGAATTAAACAGTAGATAGTGAACAGTCAATATTACACCCACACATGTTCCAAAAGAATAAAGACATTTCAAATGTCATATTATGTATTATATATATATGATATACAGTGTTGTAGCAATGTGCAAATAGTTCAAGCACAAAAGAGAAAACAAATTAACATAAATATAGGTTGTATTTACAACGGCGTTTGTTTTTCACTGGTTGCACTTTTCTTGTGGCAACAGGTCACAAATCTTGCTGCTGTGATTGCACAATGTGTGTGTCTGTGCAGGTGCAATTTGCAGTTCAACAACAAGCGAATGTATAATAACCGCTGGATTACAATGCAGAACTCAAAGTTGGGCTGCACAAGATGCAAATGGGCAGGGGGCTTGTGTCTAGAAACGACTGGAGGGATTAAACCTGCAAAAGACTGGGTAGAATGTACAGTAAGTTAACATCCTCTGCATCAAACGTTAACAAAAAAAACTACAACAAAAAGCCCTAAGAAAAAACACACAGGTTAACAAAAAAATGGAGGCTAAACAACCAAGCCCCCTCATAGCTTTGAGCAAGAAGTTGAATCTCAGGACTTAAATTGACTTGACATAGGAAGAGTGATTGTGGGAGGCTTTGAAAACTAAGGTAGGAACATATATTATATACATATATTCTCATGTGTGTATTCTGCTGTGGCCTACATTGATTATTTTCATGTTTTATTCTGATTTTGTGATATTTGTTCTACTGCTACATGAATGTATTGAAAATTGTATGAAATTGGGGTCTTCCAAGCCCCACAGCTGAGTATGGTGGGTGTTCTGCAGTGTTGTCAGAAAATGTTGCTGTACATTGATACCTACAACATTAGTCTATAAGAAATTCAGACTTGTGGAGGCCCCGCAGCTATACTCAAGTATGTGGGCATACTGCAGTGACGTCGAAAATGCTTTGAATTAATCAGCACCTTGAAGAGTGCTGTCCGTTACACCACCGTAGACAGTAGACTACTTGTTTGCTATGTTCTGCTTGATACTTTTTTTTCCGCAATGTGTTCTGGTACCTCAAAGCCCCCCACTCCCATCGTCACAGTCACTATGTGTTCCGCTACCTCAAAGCCCCCACTCCCATCGTCACAGTCACTATGTGTTCTGGTACCTCAAAGCCCCCACTCCCATCGTCACGGTCACTATGTGTTCTGGTACCTCAGGGCCCCCACTCACATTGTCACGGTCACTATGTGTTCCGGTACCTCAAAGCCCCCACTCCCATCGTCACAGTCACTATGTATTCCGCTACCTCAAAGCCCCCCACTCCCAGCGTCACAGTCACTATGTATTCCGCTACCTCAAAGCCCCCCACTCCCAGCGTCACAGTCACTATGTATTCCGGTACCTCAAAGCCCCCACTCCCATCGTCACAGTCACTATATGTTCTGGTACCTCAAAGCCCCCACTCCCATCGTCACAGTCACTATGTGTTCTGGTACCTCAGGGCCCCCACTCCCATTGTCACAGTCACTATGTGTTCCGGTACCTCAAAGCCCCCACTCCCATCGTCACGGTCACTATGTGTTCCGGTACCTCAGGGCCCCCACTCCCATCGTCACAGTCACTATGTGTTCCGCTACCTCAAAGCCCCCCACTCCCATCGTCACGGTCACTATGTGTTCCGGTACCTCAGGGTCCCCCACTCCCATCGTCACAGTCACTATGTGTTCTGGTACCTCAGGGCCCCGGTACCTCAGTGCCCCAGCGCGTCATCACGGTCACTATGTGTTCCGGGACCTCAGAGCATACACTCCCCCCATCGTCACGGTCACTGTGTTTTCTGGGACCTCAGAGCCCCCTGTTGTTGTCATGGTCACTATGTGTTCCTGGTACCTCAGAGCCCCCTCCCATCGTCACGGTCACTATGTGTTCCCGGGGCCTCAGAGCCACCCCTCCCATCGTCACGGACACTATGTGTTCTGGGACCTCCCGATTTACAAATGAAGCACTGGTGAAGACCAAATAACAAACTTGTGCATCAAAGGTTTTGACACATCGGAACTCATGAACAACATAGACCATCATTCAATGCTCTAGGATCCCCCGTAAAGCAACCCCCCAGAGTACCTCATCAGAATTAGTACTTTGGCCATCAAAGATAACCAGGCTGCTAAAGCTCACAGATTGGATCGTAATCGCACCCCTAGAATTCCAGAAGAGAGAGAATTCGCATTCCAGCAAATGTCAGGAAACCATCTCAGCACCTGATCGTATCAAGCCCTGCAGCGTCTCTGTGGAGCAGCACCTAACCAAGACCTTCTGTCATCCCCTGAGGCATCTCTGTGGAGCAGCACCTAACCAAGACCTTCTGTCATCCCCTGAGGCATCTCTGTGGAGCAGCACCTGATCAAGACCTTCTGTCATCCCCTGCAGTGTCTCTGTGGAACAGCACCTGATCAAGACCTTCTGTCATCCCCTGCAGCGTCTCTGTGGAGCAGCACCTAACCAAGACCTTCTGTCATCCCCTGCAGCGTCTCTGTGGAGCAGCACCTGATCAAGACCTTCTGTCATCCCCTGCAGCGTCTCTGTGGAGCAGGACTTAACCAAGACCTTCTGTCATCCCCTGAGGCATCTCTGTGGAGCAGCACCTAACCAAAACCACCTAAGCTGCAATGAAGAAGAAGGAGAGGAGGAACAGATCCGCCGACGAGAAAGGTATTTTCTGCAATGCCTGTTTGAGCGAATTTAGCACATTTTAGTTAAAAAATGAATTAATCTATCAGAAAGACAGGTATGTGGGGAAAAGTACAAAAAATTGTATAATTTATCAGTGTCCTGTCTTCCCCTGGACATCAAAGGTATGGGTACAATAAGGAGAAAGTCGGGGGAGCTCAGTCCCTCTTCCTCAAGATGATTCCTGAAAGACACAGGTGATGAGACAGGAGAGAGAGGGGTACAGAGAGACAGACGTCGGTGTTTGTTTGCTCCGTGGGGCTGGCATCGTTTAAGTCTAATCTCACCACTGTCTTTTCTTAGTGGTAGAACGTCTCCTCTCTGACACTGATATCATTTTATGGAAAAGCTCCAATAGGGTTTCTAAATTGTCTCACAGTGAGAAAATCAAATAGTCTTGCTAAGTGAGATTATACTAACAAGCAGGGCTGATAACTCAATTTAATATTTTATGCAAAGAATTTTCTCCGGCATGTTTGGCAATTTAAAGATTTATTAGGAAAAGTTTGGCAGGAGAATAATTTATTCTCAGGCTGGAATGATAATGTCCAATCAAATGATCATGTTTATTCATGAAATCATCTCCGGTAAATCAATTTGAGTGAGTTCAGAGTTCTGCTGGCGAGGACTCCTGCAGCAGGTAAAAACAACATCTGATTTAAATATCAACTCTTTAAAAGACAATGTTCTTCCGCGCCTTTAAAAAACAGAGACAGAAGCACGTTGGCGCATCAAAGACAATAATAAATCAATTAGGAGCTGTATTTCAGCCAATTATCGTCACTGAGGATAATTTATCTTTAACGACTTCTCTTTTACTATAACAGCCTGAAAACAGACACAACCAAAAACTTGCTTCGCCATCATTGCTTCATGTCACGATTCCGTCGTCTTTCCCTTCCCTGCCGAGAACTCGTACTCATCCAGCTTCTCCCAGCGGCGCTCCGAAGGGAATTCATTCCAGTTTGACACAGAATGGAAGAATTACATCCAGGAGCGTGCCATTTTCCGGGGATGTTTTACAGAGCTAAGTCTCTGGAAGCAACGTCGACAGAACGCGACGGTTTAGCCCTGCTGTTACCGCAGGAGAGTGAAAAAGACAGGGAGGGAGTAAAGTGGAGGGGGATATCAATTACTATTTTAGCTTATAGGCTCAGTGGGTGACTGGAGTACAATGTGGTCTCACTCTCTATGGAATGGGTTCATCCTGAGTTAAAAGACTGATAATATGGAGGGGAGAAGACAGTGTTGACTGTTAGGGCGGATGGGATGGGCTTAGTAGAGGAATATGGGTTTTCGTGTGTCTCCCGAGGTCCTGGAGTTGGACAGTGGAAATGAAAGATATTTGTTTAAATATATAGGGCCTCTTCTCCAGTGTCGAGACATATTGATATGAGGGCTGAGATGAACGAAAGCAGATATACTCAGAGAATATAGAGCTCTCGATATGAGACGAGACCCTTAGGACAGATATCTGCTATGATACAAGACGGATGTAAACTGCGAGTGTCAAAGAGAGTGCACATTCAAGAATGGGGATTTTGAACACCAGAAGCTTCAGAAAATGGATTATATTTTTCCTCCATCTCTCATTTCTCTCTGTAACTGACTTCCTCACACTGCAGCTGTTCCTTAGTTACCTCCCTCTGTTAAGAGAACAAAGTACAATCACTAATCTACAAACACTCCGACAAAGCTGCTTTACACCCGCCTCCTCCATCAGAAGTCACCCAGAGAGGAGCTGTGTGGATAACTAGCTCTGCTCTCCTCTCCCCAGCCTGGCTGCTTTGATGTGTAAAGACCATCAGTGGATTCTCTATCTCAGCATCTCTATTGATTATGCACGCTGCATCACTGGCCTGTGAATCATAGACACGGAGAAGAGAGAAGAGAGAACTGGGACAGAGGCTGCTCCAGCTCATTTCTCTGTCTCTCTCCCTCTCTTTGTATTCCTGGACTGTATGTGTGTGCTTGCGTGTGTGCGCGTCGAGAGACTGCCTGGGTGTCTTCTGGACTCCACTGGGGTTCAGTGCTGAGTCTGCAGTGGCCCGGTGTGACGACTGAGCTGAGTGACTGACGTCTTGCTCTAACCAGCACACACTGTATCCCCCTCAGCTCCAGGTTAGACTGATGATGCAGCGGGAATGGAAAGCTTCGAAGACATTTTTTTTCTTCTTATCTCTCTCTCTGTCTCTCTCTGTCTCTCTCTCTCTCCTTCCCTTTCCCTCTCTCTATCTCTCCCACTCTCTCTCTATCTCTCTCTCTCTCTGTCTCTCTCTGTGTCTCTCTCTCTCTCTCCCTCCTTCCCACTCCCTCTCTCTCTCTATCTCTCCCACTCTCTCTCTCTCTCTCTCCCTCCTTCCCATTCCCTTTCTCTATCTCTCCCTCTCTCTCTCTCTATCTCGCTGTCTCTTCCTCTCTCCCTCCTTCCCACTCCCTCTCTCTATCTCTCTCACTCTCTCTAGCTCTCCCACTCTCTCTCTCTCTCCCTCCTTCCTGTTCCCTCTCTCTATCTCTCTCACTCTCTCCCTCCTTCCCATTCCCTCTCTCTCTCTCTCTCTCTCTCTCTCTCTCTCTGCTCCTCTGCTCCTCCATTCCACATATGTATTCATACAGAGTCATTAACTAACTGTAACTATCTGTGCCCGGACTCCTAAAGACAAGAATCATTTGTCTACTCAATTACATCATGTTTCCTTTATCACAAATCGTGTGTCTATGGAAGGGATTTCACCTTGCTTGCAGCTCCTCTCTGCCCAGAGAAGGGGACTGAGAGACTTTCATTCAAGGGACAGTCAGGGAGACTCATTTCAAAACAAAACCCTCAGGAGTGCTGAAAGGAGAGAAAAAGACCAGGTCTATTGGAGAGACACTACTTTTAGGAGTGATGAAAGGAGAGAAGAAGACCATATAATAATATAATATCATAATAATAATAATACATTTAAATAATAATAAATATAAAAAATATTACTGAATAATAATACATAATATAATAATAATACTAATAATAAATATAAATAATTATAATATTGTAATAATAATACATGAATAATAATAATACATGTAAATAATAATATTATTATAATAATAATAAATATAAATAATATATTAATAATACATATAAATAATATTAGAATAATAAATATAAATATAATAATAATAATAATAATGAAAATACATATAAATAATATAACAAACAATAAATATAAATAATATGACAATAATAATAATACATGTAAATAATATTATAATAATAATTATAATACATTTAAATAATATAATAATATTAATATATATAAATACAATTATAAGAATAATAATACATATAAATAATATAATAATAATAATACATATAAATAAAACTAATAATAATAATAGTACATATAAATAATATAATAATAATAATAATACATATAAATAATAATAATAATAATAATACATATAAATAATATTATAATAACAATATATATAAATAATATTATAATAATAATAATACATATAAATAATATTATAATAATAATACATATAAATAATATTATAATAATAATAATAATACATATAAATAATAATATAATAATAATAATACATATAAATAATATTATAGTAATAATAATAATACATATAAATAATCTAATAATAATAATAATAATATATATAAATAATCTAATAATAATAATAATACATATAAATAATATTACACTAATAATAAATATAAATAATCTAATAATAATAATAATAATAATAATAATACATATAAATAATATAATAATAATAATAGTACATATAAATAATAATAATAATAATAATAATAATAATACATATAAATAATATAAATAATATAAATAATATTATAATAATAATAACACCATTTGTTAGCATTGTAGATCTTTTGATCTTAGGGCATGAAGAATGATGTGTGTGTGTGTGTGTGTGTGTGTGTGTACAATCCTCGACTGAACACTTCACATGCCACACATCATTCTCACCCCAGCTATCAAATCACACTGGACAATTGTGATGTGATTTCAACTGCCTTCAAGCCTTCATATGAATCAATGATTCCACATTCTTTGACTGGTTTGCGGCGGGGAAAAAACAAACACATTTTTACTTGGTACATGATCATACTTTGCACATCCCGGATCCGGGATAATTGTCATCAACTACGCTAAATAGCATAGCGCAATGGTCAAATAATCAGAGGTGGAGTTATACAAATGCTGTCTGTCTATGCCTGTCTGTTTTCCCTCTGCATGAGCAAACGCTCCTTGTTCGTCATGGGTTTTTTAAAAGGGGGTATTATATGCGTGTAGCTGAATGCTCCTTGTTCGTCATGGGGTTTTTAAAAGGGGGTATTATATGCGTGTAGCTGAATGCTCCTTGTTCGTCATGGGGTTTTTAAAAGGGGGTATTATATGCGTGTAGCTGAATGCTCCTTATTTGTCATGGGGTTTTTAAAAGGGGGTATTATATGCGTGTAGCTGAATGCTCCTTATTTGTCATGGGGTTTTTAAAAGGGGGTATTATATGCATGTAGCTGAATGATCCTTGTTCGTCATGGGTTTTTAAAAGGGGGTATTATATGCATGTAGCTGAATGATCCTTGTTCGTCATGGGTTTTTAAAAGGGGGTATTATATGCATGTAGCTGAATGATCCTTGTTCGTCATGGGTTTTTAAAAGGGGGTATTATATGCATGTAGCTGAATGATCCTTGTTCGTCATGGGTTTTTAAAAGGGGGTATTATATGCATGTAGCTGAATGATCCTTGTTCGTCATGGGGTTTTTAAAAGGGGGTATTATATGCGTGTAGCTGATCGTCATTCAATTACAAGAGTTAATTTCTCATGTCTTTACTTTTATTCTCCAATCATTCTGAGTCCTAAACTCATTTATACTTTACTGTACATCGTTACACTTCGTGACCAGATAACTTGAGAAAAGAGAAAGACACCGTGTGAAATACGACCTTCCATGATTAACCTGAGGCATCTTCAGCCTAATCAGTCACCTAACAACATGTAACAGGTAAACAATTCCCTCAAAAGCCACAGGAACTCTGCTTGTTTTGCTTAGATTAGCACATCCTGTTAAACACACTATAAAACAGTTCGTATTACAATCGTGTTTGCAAATGACCACAACTAAGATATTATGGGTTTGAAGGAAGGTTAGCAATCTCAGGCTCTATGAGGAATACAACACACAACGCAGACAATGAAGCTTATTGTGGTTCTTCACTAAAATGCCTGCCTTTGGCCTTTCATAATCAGAAATACCAATTTCATTTCATACATTTCATTTTCCAAGAGTGGTTAACTACATACACTACCAATCAAAAGTTTGTGGTCACTTAGAAATGTCCTTGTTTTTTAAAGAAAGGCACGTTTTTTTTGTCCATTAAAATAACATAAAATGTATCAGAAATACAGTGTAGACAATGTTAATGATGTTACTTAAAAAAATATATAACTTTTTTAAAGGAATATCTACATAGGTATACAGAGGCCCATGTATTAGCAACCATCACTCCTGTGTTCCAATGGTACATTGTGTTAGCTAATCCAAGTGTATCATTAGAAAACCCCTTTTGCAATTATGTTAGTACAGCTGAAAACTGTTGTCCTGATTTTAAAGAAGTAATAACTGGCCTTCTTTAGACTAGTTGAATATCTGGAGCATCAGCATTTGTGGGTTCGATCACAGGCTCAAAATGGCCAGAAACAAAGAACTTTCTTCTGAAACTGGTCAGTCTATTCCTGTTCTGAGAAATAAAGGCTATTCCATGCAAGAAATAGCTAAGAAACTGAAGATCTGGTACAACGATGTGTACTACAATTTGATGTTATTTTCACAGAACAGTGCAAACTGGTTCTAACCAGAATAGAAAGAGGAGTGGGAGGCCCAAGTGCATTAGAGTATCTAGTTTGAGAAACAGATGCCTCACAAGTCCTCAACTGGCAGCTTCATTAAATAGTCCCCGCAAAACACCAGTCTCAAAGTCAACAGTGAAGAGGCGACTCCGGGATGCTGGCCTTCAGGTTGTTTCCAGCTCCAAAACAACATTAATAACAATGTCCACAATGTATTTCTGATCAATTTGATGTTATTTTAATGGGTCAAAAATGTTTGCTTTTCTTTCAAAAACAAGGACATTTCTAAGTGACCCCAAACTTTTGAACGCTAGATAGCTCTGGTCAATACCGATCATACTGTGACAAGTGCGATACTTTATGCCAGAGGCCACGGAACCACTAAGTTTGAGGAAAGGCAATACAAGTGTCTGTGTTGAAAGTGTTGTTAAATATCTAGATCGCAATTAGTTTTGAGTTCATCACAAATGTACCATTATATGACACTACACAAACTTTAGGTCTCAGATGTAACAGAGAGCATTATCATTGGTTCCAACAAACTGATTCACTATGGAAGACGAGACACAAGGGCATTAGTGTCTGAGCAGAAACCATGTCTCTTTTGGTGTCATTCACATTAGAATGTGTCCTCACAGAAAAGGCCTTATGAAAAGTAGGAAGGACACAGAGAGTATGGGTGTTGGTATGAAAGCGTATGTCTAGACAAGTAAAGCTGTTGATACAGAACAGAAATCACCGGACAGGCCCCTAGATGCCTCATTTGTTCAAGATCAAAACATGTTAGCGGAGGTTTGCTGTGAGACGAGACAGAATCAGAGCTATTGAAAAGTAATTGGGATATTTGTTGTAGGGAAATAATGGTTAGTAAGACAAGACTGCTTCTGTCTCCACCGTCTTCCTCCCTCTATCACCCCGTCTTTCCGGTCTCAAGTCCGTTACATCATTTGGCTTCATTATGACCATCACTTGCGTCACAAGCTCACACCCACAGTCTCCACTGATATCAATATCAGGGACGATGGCAATTCAGCAAACATTGCATTTCATTGGTTTGACTTCTAGAACATCCTGTAATTCCAAAGCCAGAACCTCATATGTTTCCAGAGCCTTCTTGAACCTCCCTTATCCAGTCTTTACTAATGATCTGACAACACTGTCAAATGACATTAATGCTATGCCCTTTTCTTTGTATCTGTTTCTGAATGATGGATGAAATAACACTGACATTGAACCAAAGCATGACTTGGAGGAATATAGAATATAGAAACACTGGAGCTAAGCCTCACTGTACAGTGTAGAGTTGTGTGTCTCTCGGTGTCAGACATGAAAATTACTATTTATCCCTGGTGCTCTCTCTGTGTTCACAGTCGGTCCATGGTAGACAGAGGGTAAAGCTGTGGCCTATATCTATTTGAGAGGTGTGCTCTCTTACTGTGACCGTGTAGCAACCCTCCCCCATCTGGCTCTGATTCCACTTGCAGGGAAGCATGTAGACTGGCCCATATATGGACTATTCTACCTGCAGTGGAAGCATGTAGAATGGCCCATATATGGACTATTCTACCTGCTGTGGAAGCATGTAGACTGGCCTATGTATGGACTATTCTACCTGCAGTGGAACCATGTAGACTGGCCCATATATGGACTATTCTACCTGCAGTGGAAGCATGTAGACAGGCCTATGTATGGACTATTCTACCTGCTGGGGAAGCATGTAGACTGGCCCATGTACGGACTATTCTACCTGCTGGGGAAGCATGTAGACTGGCCCATGTATGGACTATTCTACCTGCTGGGGAAGCATGTAGACTGGCCCATGTATGGACTATTCTACCTGCTGGGGAAGCATGTAGACTGGCCCATGTATGGACTATTCTACCTGCAGTGGAAGCATGTAGACTGGCCCATATATGGACTATTCTACCTGAAGTGGAAGCATGTAGACTGGCCTATGCATGGACTATTCTACCTGCTGGGGAAGCATGTAGACTGGCCCATGTATGGACTATTCTACCTGCTGGGGAAGCATGTAGACTGGCCCATGTATGGACTATTCTACCTGCTGGGGAAGGATGTAGACTGGCCCATGTATGGACTATTCTACCTGCTGGGGAAGCATGTAGACTGGCCAATATAAGGACTATTCTACCTGCAGTGGAAGCATGTAGACTGGCCTATGTATGGACTATTCTACCTGTTGGGGAAGCATGTAGACTGGCCCATGTATGGACTATTCTACCTGCTGGGGAAGCATGTAGACTGGCCCATGTATGGACTATTTTACCTGCTGGGGAAGCATGTAGACTGGCCCATGTATGGACTATTCTACCTGCTGGGGAAGCATGTAGACTGGCCCATGTATGAACTATTCTACCTGCTGGGGAAGCATGTAGACTGGCCTATGTATGGACTATTCTACCTGCTGGGGAAGCATGTAGACTGGACCGTGTATCGACTGTTACACCTGCAGGATCCCACAAGCTTTCATACACAGTCAACTTCTACTGCTGACTGTGGATCGACTCACATGGAGCAGAGCACCGAGAGGAAACAATATGAATTATGCAAACGTAGAGAGGAATAGCGATGAGGAAATTCTCCCCCACGCTCCAACCACAACAGACACACCTTTGGTCCAGTACATCACGTGAAAGTTTTGAAAGTCTCTGATAAAGTGTTCTATTTAATACGTTTGGTTACCATTTTCATTTGGATCCCGTGATGCGGTTAGCCTCAGTTGCTGGAACCGCTATATCTATCCAGAGATCCTGCCAACCAAAAGTTTTAAGGACTGCTTGGCATAGCAGCTAGCTTAGATGCTAACTAGCTATCAAGCTAGCATGGTTTCCTTGACAGCTTGAAAGAAGCCCATGACGCATTTAGCCCTTTTGGCTGGGGCCTGCAGTTTGTCCCAGGCTTGTGGCTGGGGCCTGCAGTTTGTCCCAGGCTTGTGGCTGGGGCCCGCAGTTTGTCCCAGGCTTGTGGCTGGGGCCCGCAGTTTGTCCCAGGCTTGTGGCTGGGGCCCGCAGTTTGTCCCAGGCTTGTGGCTGGGGCCCGCAGTTTGTCCCAGGCTTGTGGCTGGGGCCCGCAGTTTGTCCCAGGCTTGTGGCTGGGGCCTGCAGTTTGTCCCAGGCTTGTAGCTGGGGCCTGCAGTTTGTCCCAGGCTTGTGGCTGTGGCCTGCTGTTTGTTGCTGTTTGTTGCCGTGCAACCCGCCCTGTCTGGTAGTGTTTCATTTATTTATTTTATTTAACCTTTATTTAAATGGTGAGCCAATAATTTCAATTACTATTTCACTAGTAAATTGGAAAAACTCATAAGTGTTTCTGTAAACATTGTATAAAATATCTAATCATGAAAGAGAAGGATTACAGTTTTGAATTTGGTCAAGTTAGTGTGAGAGAGGTGGACAGACTATTGGTATCCATCAATAATGATAAACCACCAGGTATAGACAACCTTGTTGGGAAAATATTCAGAATTGTAGCAGTCTGTACAACCACCAAGTATAGACAAACTTGATGGTTGTCACGCCTTGGTCTTAGTATTGTGTGTTTTAGTTTATTAGTTAGTCAGACCAGGGTGTGACATGGGGTTATTATGTATTGTATTGGGGTTTGTAGTGTTTGGGATTGTAGTTGATTAGGGGTGTGTGTGTGGTTAATTAGGTTGGCTGCCTGAGGCGGTTCTCAATCAGAGTCAGGTGCTTCTCGTTGTCGCTGATTGGGAACCGTATTTAGGTAGCCTGGTTTCGCTTTGCATTTCGTGGGTGATTGTCCCTGTCTCTGTGTAGGTTGCACCAGTCAGGCTGTATTAGGTTTCGTTCTGTTTGTTGTTTTTTTTGTATTTATTTAGTTATTCGTGTTAGTTCGTTCGTTTTGTCTTCTTTAAATAAACATGAGTAACTTACACGCTGCATTTCGGTCCGACTCTCCTTCAACAACAAAAGAAAGCCGTTACAGAATCACCCACCAAACTCGGACCGAGCAGTGTGTCAACAGGCAGGAGCAGCGCAAAGAAGAGCCGCGCAAAGAGGAGCCTCGTTATAAGGATTTCTGGACATGGGAGGAAATCCTGGACGGAAGAGGACCCTGGGCTAAACCAGAAGAGTGTAGCCGCCCTAAAGCGCAGCAGGCGAAGAGTAAACAGGAGCAGCGTGTCAACAGGCAGGAGCAGCACGTCAACAGGCAGGGGCAGCGCAAACGGGAGCTACACGAGAAACAACAGAAGCAGCTTCAGTGGGAGAGGCTACACCATTTGGAGAATTGGACATGGGAGGAGGAACTGGACGGAGAAGGACCCTGGGCTCAGCCTGGTGAATATCGCCTCCCCAAGGAGGAATTAGAAGCGGCTAAAGCGGAGAGGCGCAAATATGAGGAGGCAGCACGGCGATGTGGATGGAAGCCCGAAAAGCAGCCCCAAATTTTTTGGGGGGGGGGGGCTATCAGGGGGAGTGGCTGAGTCAGGAGACAGACCTGAGTCAACTCTCCCTGTTTATTGTGAAGAGCCAAGGAGGAGGTCAGAACCAGTGTTGGAGGTGAGCGAAGCAGAGACTGTGAAGGAGTTAATGGGAAAATTGGAGGAGAGTCTAATGAGGGAGTTGCTAGTTTGGTGCTTTAGATATAATATTCGGCCGACGGAGCGTGTCGGGGATTTGATGGCACCTGGGTCAGCACTCCATACTAGTCCTGAGGTGCGTGTTAGTCGGCTGGTGGAAAGTGTGCCAGCCTCACGCACTAAGCCTCCTGAGTACCAGCCTAGCCTTGCACGTCCTGTGCCAGTCCTGCATTCAGGCTCTCCAGTACTCCTTCACGGTCCAGTCCATCCTGTGCCACCTTCACACACCAGTCCTCCGGTAGTAGCTCCTCACACCAGGCTTCATGTGCCTGTCCTTTATCCAGAACCACCTCCACACCCCAGCCCTCCAGTAGCAGCTCCCCGCACTAGGCTTCCTGTGCGTGTCCTCAGCCAAATACCACCAGTGCCAGAACCACGCATCAGGCCTTCAGTGCGCCTCGGCTGTTCAGCGCTTTCTCCCTCTCCTGCGCTGTCGGAGTCTCCCGTTTATTCAGCGGTTCTAGAGCCTTCCTCCTCTACAGCGCTGCTGGAGTCTCCTGTCTGTTCAGCGCAGCCAGCGCTTTCTCCCTCTCCTGCGCTGTCGGAGTCTCCCGTCTGTTCAGCGGTTCTAGAGCCTTCCTCCCCTACAGCGCTGCTGGAGTCTCCTGTCTGTTCAGCGCAGCCAGCGCTTTCTCCCTCTCCTGCGCTGTCAGTCTCCCGTCTGTTCAGCGGTTCTAGAGCTTTCCTCCTCTACAGCGCGCTGCCGGAGCCTCCTGTTTGTATAGAGCAGCCTGAGCTGCCAGTCTACATTGAGCAGCCAGAGCTGTCAGTTTGTATAGAGCAGCCTGAGCTGTCAGTCTACATTGAGCAGCCAGAGCTGTCAGTTTGCATAGAGCAGCCTGAGCTGCCAGTCTACCTTGAGCAGCCAGAGCTGTCAGTTTGCATAGATCAGCCTGAGCTGCTAGTCTGCATGGAGCAGCTAGTCTGCATGGAGCAGCCAGAGCTGCCAGTCTGCATGGAGCTGCCAATCTGCAAGAAGCCGCTAGAGCTGTCAATCTGCATGGAGCAGCCTGAGCCGTCAGTCAGCATGAAGCAGCCAGATCTGCCAGTCAGCCAGACTCTTCCAGATCTGCCAGTCAGCCAGACCATTCCAGTCAGCCAGACTCTTCCAGATCTGCCAGTCAACCAGACTCTTTCAGATCTGCCAGTCAACCAGACTCTTTCAGATCTGCCAGTCAACCAGACTCTTCCAGATCTGCCAGTCAACCAGACTCTTCCAGATCTGCTAGTCTGCATGGAGTTGCCAGTCTGCATGGAGCTGCCAATCTGCAGGAAGCCGCCAGAGCTGTCAATCTGCATGGAGCAGCCTGAGCCGTCAGTCAGCATGAAGCAGCCAGATCTGCCAGTCAGCCAGACTCTTCCAGATCTGCCAGTCAGCCAGACCATTCCAGTCAGCCAGACTCTTCCAGATCTGCCAGTCAACCAGACTCTTCCAGATCTGCCAGTCAACCAGACTCTTCCAGATCTGCCAGTCAACCAGACTCTTCCAGATCTGCCAGTCGACCAGACTCTTCCAGATCTGCCAGTCAGCCAGACCATTCCAGTCAGCCAGACTCTTCCAGATCTGCCAGTCAACCAGACTCTTCCAGATCTGCCAGTCAACCAGACTCTTCCAGATCTGCCAGTCAACCAGACTCTTCCAGATCTGCCAGTCGACCAGACTCTTCCAGTTCTGCCAGTCAGCCAGACTCTTCCAGATCTGCCAGTCAGCCAGACTCTTCCAGATCTGCCAGTCAACCAGACTCTTCCAGATCTGCCAGTCGACCAGACTCTTCCAGTTCTGCCAGTCAGCCAGACTCTTCCAGATCTGCCAGTCAGCCAGACTCTTCCAGATCTGCCAGTCAGCCAGACTCTTCCAGATCTGCCAGTCAACCAGACTCTTCCAGATCTGCCAGTCGACCAGACTCTTCCAGATCTGCCAGTCAGCCAGACCATTCCAGTCAGCCAGACTCTTCCAGATCTGCCAGTCAACCAGACTCTTCCAGATCTGCCAGTCAACCAGACTCTTCCAGATCTGCCAGTCAACCAGACTCTTCCAGATCTGCCAGTCGACCAGACTCTTTCAGTTCTGCCAGTCAGCCAGACTCTTCCAGATCTGCCAGTCAGCCAGACTCTTCCAGATCTGCCAGTCAGCCAGACTCTTCCAGATCTGCCAGTCAGCCAGACTCTTCCAGATCTGCCAGTCATCCAGACTCTTCCAGATCTGCCAGTCAACCAGACCCTTCCAGATCTGCCAGTCAACCAGACTCTTCCAGATCTGCTAGTCAGCCAGGATCCGCCAGTCAGCCAGGATCCGCCAGTCAGCCAGGATCCGCCAGTCAGCCAGGATCCGCCAGTCAGCCAGGATCCGCCAGTCAGCCAGGATCCGCCAGTCAGCCTGGATCTGCCGGATTCAACTTCCTGGCTGGGCTTCATCTCAGTACTGGGCTTTTTCTCAGTGATGGGCTGCCTCTCAGTGCTGAGCTGCCCCTCAGTCCCGAGCTGCCCCTCAGTCCTGAGCTGCCCCTCAGTCCTGAGCTGCCCCTCTGTCCCGAGCTGCCCCTCTGTCCCGAGCTGCCCCTCAGTCCCGAGCTGTCCCTCAGTCCCGAGCTGCCTCAGTCCCGAGCTGCCCCTCAGTCACGAGCTGCTCTTCTATTATGTAGGGTTCTGGGTGAGGACTATTCGGCCATGGTCGGCGGTTAGGGTGGATTATCTATGGACGCGAAGGGGAGGAACATTGACATTTATGAAGTGGGGTCCACGTCCAGGGCCGGAACCGCCACCATAGACAGACGCCCACCCGGACCCTCCCTATGGTTTTGAGGTGCGTTCGGGAGTCTGCACCTTAGGGGGGGGGGGGTTCTGTCACGCCTTGGTCTTAGTATTGTGTGTTTTAGTTTATTAGTTAGTCAGACCAGGGTGTGACATGGGGTTATTATGTATTGTATTGGGGTTTGTAGTGTTTGGGATTGTAGTTGATTAGGGGTGTGTGTGTGGTTAATTAGGTTGGCTGCCTGAGGCGGTTCTCAATCAGAGTCAGGTGCTTCACGTTGTCGCTGATTGGGAACAGTATTTAGGTAGCCTGGTTTCGCTTTGCATTTCGTGGGTGATTGTCCCTGTCTCTGTGTAGGTTGCACCAGTCAGGCTGTATTAGGTTTCGTTCTGTTTGTAGTTTTTTTTGTATTTATTTAGTTATTCGTGTTAGTTTGTTCGTTTTGTCTTCTTTAAATAAACATGAGTAACTTACACGCTGCATTTCGGTCCGACTCTCCTTCAACAACAAAAGAACGCCGTTACAATGGTAAACAATTCAGAATTGTAGCATTCTGTACTAGCACCAGGTATAGACAACCTTGATGGTAAACTATAGAGAATGGTAGCAGACTGTATTGCCACCCCTATGTGCTACATCTTTAACCAAAGCCTAAAGGAGTTTGTGTCCACAGGTGTGGAAGGAAGCAACACTAATTCCACTGCCTAAAAATAGTAAAGCACTCTTTGCTGGCTCTAACAACCGCCCAATCAGTTTGTTGTGTGTTCTTAGTAAACTGATGGAGAAGATTGTGTTTGATCAAATACAATGTTATTTTTCAGAGAACAAGTTAAACAACTTCTTATGGCTGGGGGCAGTATTGAGTAGCCTGTATGAATAAGGTGCCAGGAGGTGCCCAGAGTAAACTGCCTGCTACTCAGTTCCAGTTGCTAATATATGCATATTATTAATATATGTGGATAGAAATCACTCACACTCTTCAAACAGTTTCTAAAACTGTTTGAATGATGTCTGTGAGTATAACAGAACTCATATGGCAGGCAAAAACCTGAGAAAAAAAATCCAACCAGGAAGTGGGAAATCTGGGGTTGGTCGTTTTTCAACTCATTCCCTGTTGAAGATACAGAGGTATATTGGTCATGTTGCACTTCCCAAGGCTACCACTAGATGTCAACAGTCTTTAGAACCTTGTTTGATGCTTCTACTGTGAAGTGGGGGCGAATGAGTGGGGAATGAGTCAGAGGTCTGCCAGATTGCCTTGAGCTTGTGACGCTCGTTCACGTGAGAGCGAACTCTGTTCCATCACAATTCTACAGACAATGGAATTCTCCGATTGGATCATTATTGAAGATTTATGTTAAAAATATCCTAAATATTGATTCTATACTTTGTTTGACATGTTTCTACGGACTGTAACGGAACTTTTTGACTTTTCGTCTGCTCCCAGTAATCGAGTTTGGATTTGTTAACCAAACGCTCTATCAAAAGGACCTATTTGGACATAAATGATGAACATTATCAAACAAAACATTTATTTCCCCCAACAAAACATTTATTGGGAGGGGGAACTGGGATTCCTGGGAGTGCATCCTGATGAAGATCATCAGAGGTAAGTGACTATTTATGATGATATTTTGGACTTCTGTTGACTGCACAATACAGTGGATATCTGTTTGGCTTGATTTGTTGTCTGAGTGCCGTACTCAGATTATTGCATGGTTTGCTTTTTCCGTAAAGCTTTTTGAAATCTGACACAGCGGTTGCATTAACTTCTTGGATATAGGAGCGCTATTTTAATTTTGGATGAAAAACGTTCCCGTTTTAAACAAGATATTTTTGTCACGAAAAGATACTTGACTATGCATATAATTGGCAGCTTTGGAAAGAAAACACTCTGACGTTTCCAAAACTGCAAAGATATTGTCTGTGAGTGCCACAGAACTGATGTTACAGGCGAAACCCAGATAAAAATCCAATCAGGAAGTGCCGCATTTTTTGAAACCGCCTCATGCCAATGACTCCTTATATGGCTGTGAATGGGCCACGAATGAGCTTAGTTTTTCTGTCGCTTCCCCAAGGTGTCGACAGCATTGTGACGTATTTGTAGGCATATCATTGGAAGATTGACCATAAGAGACTACAACCACCAGGTGGTCGCTTGGTGTCCTCCGTTACATTTATTGCATAATCTCCAGCTGCAGTATTTTTCCGTTCGCTTCTGATGAGAAACCAACTGTCACGACTGATATATTATCGAATAGATATGTGAAAAACACCTTGAGGATTGATTCTAAACAACGTTTGCCATGTTTCTGTCGATGTTATGGAGCTAATTTTGAAAAAAGTTTGCCGTTGTAGTGACTGCATTTTTCGGGCTTTTTCTTATCCAAACGTGATGAACAAAATGGAGCTATTTTCGCCAACACAAATAATATTATTGGAAAAAATGAACATTTGCTATCTAACTGAGAGTCTCGTCATTGAAATCATCCGACCCTCTTCAAAGGTAAATGATTTTATTTGAATGCTTTTTTTGTTTTTGTGAAAATGTTGCATGCTGAATGCTAGGCGTAATGCTATGCTAGGCTATCAATACTCTTACACAAATGCTTGTTATATTTTGAAAATTTGAGATGACAGTGTTGTTAACAAAAGGCTAAGCTTGTGTTTAAATATATTTATTTCATTTAATTTGCGATTTTCATGAATAGGAAACGTTGCGTTATGGTAATGCGCTTGAGGCTATGATTACGCTCCCGAATACGGGATTGCTCGTCGCTAGAGTTTAAGGAGAAGTGTATCTATATTTCCATGTATAACAATTGTATTTTCATCAACATTTATAATGAGTATTTCTGTAAATTGGTGTGGCTCTCTGCAAAATCACCAGATGTTTTTGGGACTACTGAACATAACGCGCCAATGTACTCTGAGATTTTTTTTATATAAATATGTACTTTATCGAACAAAACATACATGTACAGTGCCTTGCGAAAGTATTCGGCCCCCTTGAACTTTGCGACCTTTTGCCACATTTCAGGCTTCACACATAAAGATATAAAACTGTATTTTTCTGTGAAGAATCAACATCAAGTGGGACACAATCATGAAGTGGAACGACATTTATTGGATATTTCAAACTTTTTAACAAATCAAAAACTGAAAAATTGGTTGTGCAAAATTATTCAGCCCCTTTACTTTCAGTGCAGCAAACTCTCTCCAGAAGTTCAGGGAGGATCTCTGAATGATTCAATGTTGACCAAAATGACGAATGATGATAAATACAATCCACCTGTGTGTAATCAAGTCTCCGTATAAATGCACCTGCACTGTGATAGTCTCAGAGGTCCGTTAAAAGCGCAGAGAGCATCATGAAGAACAAGGAACACTCCAGGCAGGTCCGAGATACTGTTGTGAAGAAGTTTAAAGCCGGATTTGGATACAAAAAGATTTCCCAAGCTTTAAACATCCCAAGGAGCACTGTGCAAGCGATAATATTGAAATGGAAGGAGTATCAGACCACTGCAAATCTACCAAGACCTGGCCGTCCCTCTAAACTTTCAGCTCATACAAGGAGAAGACTGATCAGAGATGCAGCCAAGAGGCCCATGATCACTCTGGATGAACTGCAGAGATCTACAGCTGAGGTGGGAGACTCTGTCCATAGGACAACAATCAGTCGTATATTGCACAAATCTGGCCTTTATGGAAGAGTGGCAAGATGAAAGCCATTTCTTTATAGATATCCATAAAAATTGTTGTTTAAAGTTTGCCACAAGCCACTGGGAGACACACCAAACATGTGGAAGAAGGTGCTCTGGTCAGATAAAACCAACATTGAACTTTTGGCAACAATGCAAAACGTTATGTTTGGCGTAAAAGCAACACAGCTCATCACCCTGACCCTACCATCCCCACTGTCAAACATGGTGGTGGCAGCATCATGGTTTGGGCCTGCTTTTCTTCTGCAGGGACAGGGAAGATGGTTAAAATTGATGGGAAGATGGATAGAAAACCTGATGGAGTCTGCAAAAGACCTGAGACTGGGACGGAGATTTGTCTTCCAACAAGACAATGATCCAAAACATAAAGCAAAATCTACAATGGAATGGTTCAAAAATAAACATATTCAGGTGTTAGAATGGCCAAGTCAAAGTCCAGACCTGAATCCAATCGAGAATCTGTGGAAAGAACTGAAAACTGCTGTTCACAAATGCTCTCCATCCAATCTCACTGAGCTCGAGCTGTTTTTCAAGGAGGAATGGGAAAAAATTTCAGTCTCTCGATGTGCAAAACTGATAGAGACATACCCCAAGCGACTTACAGCTGTAATCGCAGCAAAAGGTGGCGCCACAAAGTATTAACTTAAGGGGGCTGAATAATTTTGCACGCCCAATTTTTCAGTTTTTGATTTGTAAAAAAAGTTTGAAATATCCAAAAAATGTCGTTCCACTTCATGATTGTGTCCCACTTGTTGTTGATTCTTCACAAAAAAATACAGTTTTATATCTTTATGTTTGAAGCCTGAAATGTGGCAAAAGGTCGCAAAGTTCAAGGGGGCCGAATACTTTCGCAAAGAAAAAAATAAAGAAACCCATTTGGTGTTCTCCAAAAGGCATGTGGAATACTCCCCAAAGATATGGAAGAAGGTAATCTGGTCAAATGAGACTAACATTGAGCTTTTGGGCCATCAAGGAAAACACTATGTCTGGCACAAACCCAACACCTTTCATCACCCCGAGAATACCATCCCCACAGTGAAGCATGGTGGTGGCAGCATCGTGCTGTGGATATGTTTTTCATCGGCAGGAACTGGGAAACACGTCAGAATTGAAGGAATGATGGATGGTGGCTGATGCTCTAAATACAAGGAAAACCTGTTTCTGTCTTCCAGAGATTTGAGACTGGGACGGAGGTTTATCTTCCAGCAGGACAATGACCCTAAGCATACTGCTAAAGCAACCCGTGAGTGGTTTAAAGGTGAAACATTTAAACGTCTTGGAATGGCTTAGTCAAAGCCCAGACCTCAATCCAATTGAGAATCTGTGGTATGACTTAAAGATTGCTGTACACCAGCAGGTACCCGTCCAACTTGAAGGAGCTGGAGTAGTTTTGAATTGAAGAATGGGCAAAAATCCCAGTGGCTAGATGTGCCAAGCTTATAGAGACTCATCCCAAGAGACTTGAAGCTGTAATTGCTGCAAAAGGTGGCTCTACAAAGTATTGAATGGGGGGGGGGGGGTGAATAGTTATGCACGCTCAAGCTTTCTGTTGTTTTTGTCATATTTCTTGTTTGTATCACACAAAAACGATTTTGCATCTTTAAAGTGGTTTGCATGTTGTGAGCTGTCAAAGGACACCAGAAACAAAATTGTAGATCTGCACCAGGCTGGGAAGACTGAATCTGCAATAGGTAAGCAGCTTGGTTTGAAGAAATCAACTGTGGGAAGAATTATTAGGAAATGGAAGTCATACAAGACCACTGATAATCTCCCACGGTCTGGGGTTCCATGCAAGATCTCACCCCATGGGGTCAAAATG